>NW_006256846.1:664976-667721 GCF_000478725.1 Eutrema salsugineum | reverse complement strand
TGCATCTAGACTCATCCTAAAATGAGAATGCAACTACATGATCATTTTTTTTTTTGTGTAAATTTTTTTTAGATTTTTCCATTTTTTTGGTTTTTATATGCACTTAGATGAGACTAAATGAATATGCAACTAGAATGTGACTCAAGACTCAAAGTGTAAAATAAGAAAAGAGAAAACATGATTAGTAAAGGATGAAACTCCTCCCCCACACTTAAATAACACAGTCCCTTGTGTTATAAAAGCATGAGAAAGGAGTTAAAACAAAGTAAACAAGGAAAATGCGAAAGAAAAAGAAAGTCTACATGCTATTTACAAGGTTTTGAGTGTTTACCTCAATCGCTGAGGTCTGATCCCAAGTAGTGGGATGGGTTGGAGGTGGAACATGATGGAGTTGAGTATCTAGGTGGACTGCTCTCAGGTGAGTCTGGTTGGAACGCTGTGGCCGGGTTCACCCAGTCTTCTTTCCCTGGTGGTAGCACAAGGTCGTGAGCAGCTGAGCTTTCTCCCACCTCTTCTCTTGTATCTCGTTTGGGTGAGGTGGCTGGAGCTGTGAGCTTTTTAACCTTCTTCTTAAGCTGCCTAACACAGTCAACTAGCTTGGTGATGGTTTTGTCTTGCCATTTGCACCATTTCTGAAGGGTGTTAACTCTGGAATACAGCTTCCTTGTGTGATAATCAGGCTCACCCCAAAAGTAAGGGTCAAAGTGATACCTCCCTGCTCCCATCCTCCTCTCAAAATCTCTTGTCTCTTCATACTCACAACCGACGGTTGTACTCTGCTCTTCAACTGGCCCTTTTCCTTTAGAATTAACGGGCTTCTTGCATTTGGGAATTGGAGGGTGAATGGCTGAGTTGTAGAGCTGATATTTTAGGACAATAAAAGAGACATTGTGCCTTGCTGTGAGAGTGGTGATGGTTGGGTGTGGCAACAGAACATGAACCTTTTCATCTTGTAAGAGCTTGAAGGTGTACAAGAAGTTTTCACCATTGCTTGCTTTTAAAAACCCAACTTTGGTGAGGGTAGCTTCATCAATCAACTCAGGCTTGGCCTCAACATCATCAAAGACAAAACCTCTTGCTTTCAGAATCCTTGTCACTAGCCATCCATTGTGAAACTTAGTGAGCTTCTTTCTTTTACCCTCACTCCAAGCAATGTCCTTGTAAATCAGCATTTGACGTGCTAAGAATGCACCACTAGAAGGGATGTAATGTGGGAGGCGAAATTCTCTCTTGCTCTTTAAGTGACTGCTGAGAGGATGAAGACCCATACCCAATAGCTCCATGTCAGCTAGATGCACCACTCCATCATTGTGCTTGGTAAAGAACATTTGGCAAAGCACCTTGTGAGCATATCGGATTGCTGGGTTTCTTATCCATGAGCTCTTGCATCTTCCTCCTCTGAAGCTTCCAAAAGCAATTGTGTCCCACAAGTCAGTGATCATGTGATCAGGGTATGTGAACTTCACTGTCTCTTCTTGTGCAGGTCTTGGAAAAGCAAAGATCTCATCAAGTTTTTGAAGCTGACATGGTGTTGTGCACCATCTATTGTGAACTCTATGTGCCCAAGACCATTGCCCTTATTGATTCTTTCATCTCTTGGGCCATATCCACAAACTTGAAGGGATGCAAGAAACTCTTGTGTAACACCATCATGAGCCACATCTCTCATCTCAAAGAATCCTCCAAAGCCCATGTTGTTGAAAATGAGCTGAACTTCTTCAAGAATTCCCATCTTCCTCAGCAACTCCATATCAGGGAACTTGGTTTGCAGCACTTTTACACCCCTGAACATAGCAAAGTAGTCATCAAAGGTTGGTTCACTGTCCTCAGAACTTGTCTTTGCTTTCTTAACCCGCTTCAATGCTGTTTCAGGGTCACTCTCTGTTCCTTCTTCATCCTCAGCCACAGCCACCTCTTTTCCTGCCCTGTGAACGACCTCAACCAATGCCAACTCGTTACCAGAAGTTTTTGAAGTGGAGGCCTTTGTTTTCTTTGGCGCAGCAACCTTCTTTGTTTTCTTTTCAGCTGGATCCTTTGGCTTTCTCTGCCTTTTCTGTTTCTTGAAAACTTTGTGCCCAAAAGGCAGAATCTTATCCTCTGAAGCTCCAGCTTTCTCTTTTCTGGCTTTGTCCACGGCTGCTTGTCTTTTTGTTCCTGCCATCCTGCATTTTCTCAAACCATTGTAAGCACCAAAGCAAGAGAACAACAAAAGTTTTTCAAAAATTCACCAAGTTCATGAGCAGCACCAATCGATTTCTCTTTAAAAGAAGGTATTTCAAGCTAATTAAAAACTCATTAAACTCAAAGCAATGGCAAGAAGCAATGCACACAAAGAATTCAGCTTGAAACACAATTTCTAAAAAAAATCGATTCACATGATCATTTTCAAGAAAATTTCTCAAAAATTCCAAGAACAGGTCATTCTCAAGCAAGATTCATGAAATCCCTATCCATTCTACTTGCACAATACTCACAAAATGATTCCAAGGTATCAAGGAGCCCATTAAAATCGATTCCATTTGTTTTTCTCTGTTCATGAACAGTACTCTAAAGCATGGAAAAGGTGAGTTTTAACAGATTAAATACCTTGGAACCTTCAAGTTTCGAGTGTAAAACGGATGTGCAACAAGAAACTAGACAGGATTACGAGTTCAATGCAGTTGGAATCACTCAATTTGATGCAGCAACGAGAGAGATATGAAGGTTTAAAGCTTAAGAATGGAGAGAAAGGGAGCAAACTCTCGA
>NW_006256846.1:634691-663815 GCF_000478725.1 Eutrema salsugineum | reverse complement strand
CTAAGTAATGCTTGATTCTCTGTCCATTCACCACAAATTCCTGACCATTTTTCCCTTCTAAGACAATGGCACCATAAGGTCTCACTTCAAGAACTTTGAAAGGTCCAGACCACCTAGACTTAAGCTTTCCTGGAAACAACTTAAGTCTAGAGTTGAACAGCAACACCAAATCACCATCCTTGAACTCTCTCTTCAGAATCTTCTTATCATGCAGAACCTTGGTCTTTTCCTTATAGATCTTTGAGCTTTCAAAAGCCTCAAGCCTAATCTCCTCAAGTTCATGGAGTTGCATGATCCTTTTCTCCTGAGCTGTCTTGATATCAAAGTTCAGCAACTTCACAGCCCACATAGCCTTGTATTCCAGCTCAACAGGAAGGTGGCAGCTCTTCCAATATAGCAGACTGAATGGTGATGTTCCAATTGGAGTTTTAAAGGCAGTCCTGTAAGCCCACAATGCATCATCTAGCCTTTTGCTCCAATCTTTTCTGCTTGAGCTAACAGTCCTCTCAAGAATGGCTTTGATTTGTCTATTGGATACTTCAACCTGGCCACTAGTTTGAGGATGATATGGAGTAGCTATCTTGTGTTTAACTCCATGCATTCTCAACAAGCCCTCCAAAGTCTTGTTCACAAAATGAGATCCTCCATCAGAGATGACAACCCTTGGGACTCCAAACCTTGGGAAGATAATGCTTTTAAACAGCTTCACTACAACCTTGGAATCATTGGTAGGGGAAGCAATGGCCTCAACCCATTTGGACACATAGTCCACAGCAACAAGAATGTACTGATTCCCATAGGATGAAATGAAGGGCCCCATAAAGTTAATCCCCCAACAATCAAAGATTTCAACCTCTAGAATGGGGTTTTGAGGCATCTCACTCCTCTTAGATATGTTCCCATGCCTCTGACAGGCATCACATGCTGAAACCACCAACTGAGCATCTTTGAACATTGTGGGCCACCAAAACCCACTTTGAAGAACCTTTGCCACAGTTTTGAATGCCCCCATGTGACCTCCAAAAGCAGAACCATGACATTCTTGCAACACAGGTTGCATCTCCTCTTCAGCAAGACACCTTCTATACAGCTGATCCTTGTTCAGAACATAGAGGCAGGGCTCATCCCAATGGTATCTCTGGAAATCTCTGAAGAACTTCTTCCTCTTGTAAGCATCTAATTCAGGGGGCTCCACCCCACATGCAAGATAGTTCACTATGTCTGCAAACCAGGGTATCCTCCTTTCTTGAATGCTCTCTACTTCCTCAAACTCCAAGTAGGAATGGAGCACCATCAGAGACTCTTCAGGCAAAGCATCATCTATGGGCACCTTTTCTTCAATCCTCAGCCTTGAGAGATGGTCTGCAGCCCCATTCTCAATGCCCTTTTTATCAAGCACTTCCATATCAAACTCTTGGAGCAATAAAACCCATCTTAACAGCATTGGCTTGGCATCCTTCTTGGTCATCAAATACCTGAGGGCTGCATGATCAGTATATACAATGACTTTTGATCCCACCAGGTAGCTTCTGAACTTATCAAAGGCAAAGACTATTGCCAGCATTTCCTTTTCAGTTGTAGCATACTTCTCTTGGGCAGAGTCAAGTGTTCTACTGGCATAGTAGATCACATGCAGCTTCTTGTCTTTCTTTTGCCCAAGCACTGCTCCAACAGCAAAGTCAGATGCATCTGTCATGACCTCAAAAGGAAGTGACCAGTCTGGTGCCTGAACTATTGGTGCACTAACCAATGCCTCCTTGATCAACTTAAAGGCTTCTTCATATTCAGCATCAAAGATGAAATCCACTTCCTTACATAACAGTCTTGTTAAGGGCCTGGAAATCCTTGAGAAGTCCTTTATGAATCTTCAATAAAACCCTGCATGCCCAAGGAAGCTCCTTATCCCTTTAACTGAAGTGGGGGTTTGCAGGTTCACCATTACTTCTACCTTTGCTCTATCAACCTCAATACCCTTCTCAGATATCTTATGCCCAAGAACTATCCCTTCTTGCACCATGAAATGCCACTTCTCCCAGTTCAGCACCAAGTTGTGTTGCTCACATCTCTCCAACACCTGTGTCAAATTAGAGAGACAATCCGAGAAGGAGGAGCCATAGACACTAAAGTCATCCATGAACACCTCAACTTTCTCTTCAATAATGTCAGAGAAAATGTGCATCATACATCTTTGAAAAGTGGCCGGTGCATTACATAAACCGAAAGGCATTCTCCTATAAGCATAAGTGCCATAAGGGCATGTGAATGTTGTTTTCTCTTGATCTCTTGGATCTATGGGAATTTGAAAAAATCCAGAGTACCCATCGAGAAAACAAAAATAAGGATGATTAGCTAGCCTTTCAAGCATTTGATCAATGAATGGTAAAGGGAAATGATCTTTTCTAGAAGCAGAATTCAATTTCCTATAGTCAATGCACATGCGATGGCCGGTTATGGTTCTTTGAGCAATGAGTTCATCCTTATCGTTTTTCACCACTGTGATCCCACCCTTCTTGGGCACAACATGAACAGGAGACACCCATCTTGAGTCAGAGATTGGGTAAATTATCCCTGCCTCAAGAAGTTTTAGTATCTCCTTCTTAACCACTTCCCTAAGGTTGGGGTTAAGTCGTCGTTGATGCTCTATAGAGGACATAGATTGGTCCTCTAGGTGGATCCTGTGGGTGCAAATGTCAGGAGAGATCCCTCTAATATCAGCCAAAGAATACCATATGGCTCTCCTGAACTTTCTTATTTCATTAAGCAATGCACTCTCTTGGTCCTCTAATAGGCTATCATTGATGATGACAGGATAAGTGGAGTTTAAGCCTAAGAAAGCATACCTGAGCCCTGTTGGTAGAGGCTTGAGCTCAACAGGGGGTGCATCAGCCTCATTCCAGTCCTGGTCCAAGCTGCTTTGGCTGGTGACTGATTCCTTGATAGCAAAAAATTCAGAACCACCTTGTTCCAGCTCCAAAAACCTTGTCTCAGGACCCAGCTCTCTTGCATTGTCCAGATACAGCTTATACCCTTCACTTGCTTCAGCTAAGAGCCCCTTGTCTCCTTGTTCTTGAGTTAGAGCAGCTTGAAGAGGATCCTCAGTGTTCAGCTCCTCAAGCAACTCATCAGCCAACTAAGAATGGCCTGCCCAGGATGAGAGGATCTACTTGTTCCTCATCCATTTCCAGCACAACAAAATCTGTTGGAACCTCAAAACCACCAATCTTAACAGGTAGATCTTCCAACATACCAACAGGCAATCTAACTGATCTATCTGCAAGGATAACAGAGATCCTTGCAGGCTTGAACACTCTAAAGCCCAGCTTCTTTGCTATGGAGAATGGCATCAAGCTGACTGATGCTCCTAGATCACAAAGACATCCAGAGAATAGAAGAGGTCCAATGGCACAAGGGAGTGTGAAACTCCCTGGATTAGTTAACTTCCTTGGGATGGACTTCTTCTGAATGATAGCACTGCATTCATGACTTAGTACTACCATGCCTTGAAGCTCTTTTGTCTTGTTCAGAATGGCATCCTTCAAGAACTTCCCCATCTTTGGCATCATTAAGAATGCATCAATGAGAGGAATTGTGAGTGGTGTCTCCTTGAGTGCCTTCTCAAATACTGCTCTTGCCTTGTCCACTAGTTGCTTCTTGAATCTCCCTGGAAATGGGAGCTTTGGTTAGTATGGAGGTGGTGGCACATATACTTTTTCTGGTTCTGGTTCCTTTGCTACCTCTTTACCCTTTTCTGTCCTTGGTTTCTCAGCAACTTGATCATCCTTTAAGGCTGCCTCCCCCTCAGGTTGATCATTGTCCTCAATGATCACTTTGTTGTTCTCAATACCAGGTAACTCTTTTCCACTCCTCAGTGTAATGGCCTTGGCATATTCCTTGGGGTTGGGTTCTGGTTTTCCAGGTAGGTGGCCTTGGTTCCTTGAGCTTGATGCCTGGTTTTGCTTCAGTTCCTTGATTTCCTGTTGCATGGCTGCATTCGGGCTTGCAAAGATCTGTTGACCCTGAAGTAGTTGTTGCAGAATACCAACCATATCTGTACCCATCTGTGGCTGCTGTTGAACCATTGGTGGCTGAAACTGTTGTTGAACAGGCGCTTGCTGTTGGAACTGTGGTGGACCAAACCCTGGTGGTGCCTTTTGCTGCTGTGTATTGAAATTAGGACCCTGAAATGATTGCTGTTGCTGACCAAAACCTTGATTCTGAGCAAACTGATGCTTTGGTTGAAAAGATCCTTGAAAGTTGTTCTTGGGAACAAAGTTCTGTGGAGCTTGAGAATTGGGATACACCTGGTCTTGTGGGTTAGCTACATTGGTGTTCCTGTAAGAGAGGTTTGGATTGGCATTACCATATTGATATCTCTGGAACCTCTGATTCCCAATGTAGTTGAGCTCCTCTTGGGTAAGACCTTCTTCACTTATGTTCTCAAAGATTTGAGAAGGTTCCTCATATTCTCCAACAAAATGCATTGGCTTCTGAGTGGTGAATTTCAGCTTGTCTAATTCACTCCTCAACTCCTTAACTTCTCTGGTGAGCCTCTGTTCTGAGCTTGAACCTTCAGACCTATTTGATCTGTCATAGTCTTCACCATAAGTATCATTGCTCAATGCTAAGTTCTCCACTAGCTCTAAAGCAGCATGTATCTCTTTACCCAGAAAGTTCCCATTGGAAGCAGTTCCAGCTGGTTTCTAATCTTGGGAAGAGCTCCCCTATACAGTGTGCTGAGAAGAGAAGCCTCACTAAACCCATGGTGTGGGCATTGGTTTGTGTAGCTCCTGAATCTCTCATATGCTTCACCAAAACTCTCATTGCTGTGCTGAGTGAAGCTAGAGATTTGGTTCCTCAGTTTTGCAGTTTTTGAGGTGGAGAAGAACTTAGATAAGAATGCTTGCTTGCATTGCTCCTAGGTTTGAATGGAGCCTCTTGGAAGATTTTTCTCCCATTGATGAGCTTTGTCACCAAGACTGAATGGGAATAGTCTTAGCTTGAAGCTGTCTTCTGAAACTCCATTAATCTTGGTCAGATCACACACCTTATCAAACTGATCCAAGTGTTCCAAGGGATCTTCCATTGCTAACCCATGGAACTTTGAATTCTGGACCATATTCAGCAATGATGCCTTCACTTCAAAGTTGTTGTTTTGCACAGGTGGTACCTGAATACCAGCTCCATACTGATGAGCATTGGCCATGTCATTCTCTCCAACATAGACTTGGGGTTGCTCATATCTTCTTTGCTGTGGTTGGAAAGGGTGGGGTTGGTGGTGCACTTGTTGTCTTTGCTGAACATTGGCCTAATGCCTCTGTTGATGAGCTTGAGCTTGTCCTTGGTGGACATAAGCTTGTTGGTGCACTTGTTCCTGATGAACATTACCCTGATGAAACCCTTGACCAACTCCATTACCAGCTCCATTTCCTTGAGCCTGTTGCTCATGAACTGGTTGTTCTATATCTACCACGTGATCTCTTTGTTCTTCCATGTCAGCCTGATCAATCTGCCTACCACGTCTGTCCCTTCTCCTCCTTGGTACCAAAAGGTTGATGTTGTCGTTGAGAGGAAAAGGTGGACCACAGCTTCTTGATCTAGACCTGGTGTTCATACACCTGAAATCACAAACAGAACTTGAAAGGAATCAGTAAAAACAAGAAAGTAAGCACTTGATCTCAAGAACAGATCAGAGCTTAATGCTAATCAACCACAATTTGGCAACGGCGCCAATTGATAGACAAGACTTTTTAGGGTCTCAGGGCTATCAATCCCCTTGTCAATGTGTCACAAAGAGGTTAATCAATCCAGATGTGGTGTTAGACACTAAACTATGTGATCAAGTTCTTAATTCAAGCAAACAAGAGTGGGTTTTGATTAATCTAGAGACAACTACAAACATAAACTGGATTAAAGACTAATGACAATGACAAAACAAGAACTAAGCAATGACGAATGATGTGAATATACTATGATGGAGGCATGAGATTCTAGACATGATAGTTGGTTAGAGTGCTTGGGGCTAAACTAGAAATGCTAATAACAATGATGAGACATGATTCAAATGATTAAGAACTCTAATCTAGGTTAATCCTCTCATGAAGGTATTAACCCCTATACTAATCCATTTTCAAACCAAATTCCCATTTGTGAAAAATGAATCAATATGCATTAATAAACAGTTCTCAATGATCATTCAAGCAAATAACAATACATCATCATGCAGAAAAATGCTTAAACCTCTAATACAACTCTTTCAGGAATTTCATCAAACACTTTTGGTGCATGAAATTCCCAGAATCTAGATCTCAAGTGATTATCAAGGATCTAGCATAGAGAACAGTTTTTTAGAGAAATGAATCAATGAATCTAGCCCTAAGCACTCCTAATCTAACACTTTAGCACCCTAACCTACACATCTAGAACCTCATTAAGGTGACTACTCACTAATCATGATCAACACACTAGATCCTTTGCAAGATGTGTTGTTAATCATGATTAGAAGTTTGATTTGATGATAAGAAATGATGGAACAGGATAAAAAGAAACTTCAAAATCGATATTAAGCTCTCTAAAACAAGTGTATTAATTAGGTTTTCACAAAAGGGGAAAGAAGACTAAAAGTAGATTCAAGGTTCTCTACAAATTAGGTCTAAAAACCTTATAAAGGAGGCTTGGGCGAACCGGGTCAACCCGGAACAAACCGGGTACTGACCCGGCCTTGGTGGGCAAAGATGGGTTTGCCACGGTCTGGTGTGTTCTTGGTGTGACCGTGGCAATCCTGACCGTGTCAAAGTCTTCACTTGTGTTCTTGGTTCCTTTTGATGCCACGGTCTGATCAAGCTTCGTCTGGAACCCGTGGCAAGTCACCGTGTCAAACGCCGAAGATGTGTAAAGGCTGCCACGGTCAAGCTCCTAGACCGTGGCATTCAGATCGTGTCAAAACCCGCATGTATGTGAAATCCTTCCCAGCCAAGTATTTGTTTGCCACGGTCAAGTCTCAGACCGTGGCATTGAAACCGTGCCAAAACCCGAAGCTGTGTAAAAGTTGTCTCCAGCCAATTGTTCATTTGCCACGGTCAAGTCCCAGACTGTGGCATTCAGCTCGTGCCAATCGCCAAAGGTTTGCAGGAGTTGCCACGGTCAAGCCTCAGACCGTGGCATCTAGGCTGTGTCAATCGCCGAATGGTTGCAAAGTTCTTCTCAGTCAAGTGTATGTTTGCCACGGTCAAGTGTAGACCGTGGCATGAAGATCGTGTCATTGGCCGAGGGTGCACAAAAGTTGCTACAGCCAATTGTGGACCGTGGCATTCCATCGCGGCATGTTTAACTTAGTCATTTTGGGCTGTCTGGACCATCTCGCATTCCGGAGAGTGTAACTTCCTGGAGTCTTGTCCGAATTGAATGATTTCGGTTGCAGAAGACAGAGGACTCATTTATCTCCAACTTTGGTGAAGGAAGCTTCGGTGCTTGGGAAGTGTAAGGCTTCCTGGAGGGCACATCTTTGCAGTGCATGTACACGACCAGAGAGAGGCGTCCTTGATTCTCATGAAGGACCCGGAAACTGAATCGGCCTGGAAGTGCACCGTCCTTCGCATCCTTCAGAACTGATCTGCTCGGTCCGGAATACCTGCGAGATAGGGGTTCCTTCCGACGAGCTTAACTCTCTGCTCACGCTTCCGAATTCCACGATTCTACTTGCTATGAGACCATGATCCAATGCTCTCCAACTTCTATGAAGCACCCGCCATCTGAATCGGATCGGAAGGTTCCCCGGACAGGCGATTTCTGAGACATGTTTGCACCCGGAGATTTTGGCCGATACACTTCACTCGCGGTACGTGTTTTGGTCGACAAAGTCCACCCGCGGTACGTGAAAATGGTCGACAAAACCTTCCTGGCCAGCGAGAATGGCCGATAACCTCCATAGACTCAATTTTTGCCACTTTTCAAGTTTTGATCACCATTCCACCTCCTGGATTTATCTTTTCAGCTCCAAATGCACCTGATGAACACTCAAAACATGCAACGACTCATTGGGACCTAATGCATCTCCTAAGTTCTAAAACAAATCCTAAGGACCTAAAATGCATGGAATAAAACATGATTTAGAATGAATTATGCAACCTAAATGATGCAAATTATGAACATATCACGTTTTGAATACTTTTTCTATGTTTTTAATTGCTTTTAAGTACTTTTATTACGTTTTTCTAGTATTTGTAGTTCGAAGACTCTTTTCAGGTAATTTAGGGAAAAGCTTAACAAAATGGATAGAAAAACAGATTTCAGCTCAGAGTCAAACCGTCAGAAGTTCACCCATGACTGAAGGCCTTATCACCGTCTGATCCAGCTCAAATTTGGAGACCTTAAAGATGGAAGTATCAGCTTTCCAGCACACTTTACAGCTTGGCAATCCAACTGTTCAATTAAAAGATACACGAAGAGCAAGATGTCCCGTAAACCAGCCGGCGAGCGTTTCCACCCACGGCCAACAGACCAATACCCGCGGTCACAACCGCCGCGACCGTGGCCAGCCACCCATTTCCCGCGGTCGCACTCATCCCGACCGCGGCCAGCTAACTCCGAGCCCGAAGGCCCATTTCTGAAGCCGGTATTGGAGACTATAAATATATGTCATTTAGGTCGTTTTTAAGAAGAGAGACGAAATACTTTACAGAAATTTTACTTTAAGCTTTGTTTTTATGTTTTAGAGAGAGAGAGATTTGTCTCTTGAACCCTTAATCTTTCTTTTTCAATTTCGGTTTCTATTCTACTTTTTTTGATTTGTCTCTTGAACCCTTAATACTATGTTTTTGATTTCGTTCATCATGTCTGAGTAGTTTTATTGTTGGGATTAAGGGATTTTCGATGGGGATTTATATGTTCGATGAGGATTCCATGAGCTTTTGAGCCGAATCTTAGAACTTTTTCTTCTGAATTCGTTTTTACTGCATGAGAGTAGCGTCATGAACTACAATCTGATCCAGATGCTTGGTGACACGAAAGTGTTCATCCGGTGTCAGATCTAGTTTGGGAGAGCAAAACAAACATAAGAGTGGAAACCTACCTATGGGCGATTTGTGAATGCTGATGAGTCTTAAACATAATGCATCTCTTCTTTTCCAGGGCCAGAGTGGAAACCTACTGGTCAGAGTTGGGAGAGATAGTTGTCTATGATCACGACAGTGGCGTATTCATACGTCCGTGACTCCAGTTCGAAAAGTTTAAGCTAAGATCTTATCAAAGTTACTCTCTAGCAATATTTTGAATCGTTCGTACCCCTGAGAAAACTTCCCTGAACCCCAGCACTTTCTTTCTTATAAATTTACACCGTTTTATTTCAAGCTTTAGTTCAATATTTTCATTCCTTTTCAATCGATTTTCATTTAAGCAATTAGGTTAGCCGTTTTTCCCGTTTTTACCCGTTTTCGTTAAGTTTAGTTATTAGGTCATTTTAATTCCCATATTTTCTCTTTAGGATTCGTTTTTACATTTTAAAAACCCCACCAAAACCCCCACAAAACCTTTTTGTTCTAGACTTCCTTACTTTATATTTCTTTCGAAGGCTTTTGCAGGAAAGATCCTCATTCCCTGTGGATTCGATCCCTAAGTAAGTACAACAATCGATCAGCTGTGCACTTGCGGCTATTGATTTTATTTAGGGTAAAACTTGACAACCCTCACCACAGCACACATCAAGTTTTTGGCGCCGTTGCCGGAGAAGGCACGCGTTTTCTTTTCCGCAAAACCCCAAGAAAGGTTGGTAAATCGACTCTAGAACCCCCTTTTCTGCATATTTCCATTTTTCGGTTATTTTGTTTCCATTTCAGAAGATATGGATCCTATAAATTGAAATACACACTATGAGGAAGGTTTCTATAACATTCCTCAAGCCACCAGACGCAGAGAGAAGCAGTACTTACGCGATCTCTACGAAGAAATTCAAACCGAAGACTACAGAACGTTCCAGAACGAGACCTACGTACCTCCAATGGAAAACCCTAGATATCCTATGTATCGCCTACCTCACCAGGCTCTCCACCAAGATGAGAATGTCCAGCTCAGCAACCGATTGAGTCAGCTCGAAGGTGTGATCAGGCAGTTCATAGAAGCTCAAGCAACAGCTACAACCGCTCTAAACGAAAGGATTGACGGGATATCAAAACTTTTCAATGAGAAGATCGATAACCTAGCCTCACAAGTCAATTCAATAGAAGAACGAGCAACCAAAACGCAGCTATGATCGCTAACAGGTTCAACAGCATGGAGGAAGAGCAAGCGAAGCACACCTATGAGCTTTGCAACACCAAAAACAAAGTCATGGACCTGGATTTCAAACTTGATGATGTGGACAAAGCCCTAAACAAAGCCAAGAACGAGTCTTATGACTTTACAGTCGAAGTTTCAGAGAAGGTTTACAAAGTCATTGACAAAACCGAAGAGCTTGACTCAACCATGGACAAAGTAGTTTATGCTCTTGATGAAGTTGAAGAAAAAGGTTGAGGAGATCATGCAAGGACTTGGAGAGCAGATTCCAGAAACCAAAACTAAAGACTTAAGTCCAGAGAGGAAGTACATCAAGCCAGAAGACCCAGGAGATCATCCAAGTAGCAAAGGAGCAACCAACAGCAGCAAATCAACTCAGAGACATCTTCCCGCGGTCGCATCACCTCCGACCACGGCCAAGAAGCCCCTTCCCGCGGTCGTGTTAGGTCTGCTCGCGGCCCATGGTCGTTTTCCCGCGGTCGCATCACCTGCAGTCAAGGCCAACCGGAAAAACGTTCCAAAACAGTCCCGTTCAGCTCATACAAGCAGTTGTTCATCTGATACACCTCCTGGGATGACTAAACCACTCCATCAACAACTGGTTTGCTCCATTAGCACCCAAAGATCTGAAGACAAGGACAAGTCATGGCCCTGCAACATGGCTTTGTCTTGTGAAGATGAGTATGAAGAGCAATACTTTGAAGATGAAGAGTATGGGTTGTTTGTATCCAAACGCAGGATATTCCTCAGAGGACAGTTTAGGAGAAATTCAATGGATCACAAACAACATCAGTAGAGAGAAGCTAATGGAATTCAACAACGTAGTCAGGTCATTCCCTGCTCACCTAAGTTTTGTTGGTCATTTGCAAGTCTTTTTCAGGTACTGCAAGGAGTCTAAAGAGGATATCCATAGATATTTTATGCGAGCTCGATACATGACAACACCAGAAGCAGCTGTCTATGCGATTCACCTCAAAAAGCCTGAAGACTGCAGCCACTACACCAACAAAATCAGCAAAGAAAAGCTCGACGAATTCAATGATGTGGTTTGAAATTTGCCTGAAGGAATCACCTTTGCCAGAGATTGCAAAGACTTCATGATAGGCCATTACTTCTGTGAGAGCAAGGAATTAATCCCTGAGATAGAAGACTTGTTCAACCATGCAAGAAGAGGTAACCCTGTTCGAACACTTCACAAAATCGAAGGTGTAGGTCAGTTTCTTATCTCTTGTTCTATTAGAGGAGAAATGTTTAAAAATGTGCTTTGTGATTCTGGAGCTTGTCTTAACATGATGTCCAAGGCAATTGCTTTGAGACTTGGCATTAAACACCTGCTTAGGACTAGAGCAAAGATTAGTCTAGCTGATGATTCCAATGCAACACCTCAAGGAATAGCTCATGAAATTCCTTTAAGAGTAGGAGATTGCATAGTTCCTGTCGACTTCTACAGTGTCGAGACGAGAGATGCAACATATCCAGTGATTCTCGGATGGTCTTTTCTAGCAACTTCCGGAGCTATAATGGACTGGCCAAACCGGAGGATTTCATTTGCTAATATCGACAAAGATAACTTCACAGAAGCTGTCCCATAAAACGTTCTGCAACAGAAGAGTTTGAAGAAGAGCTTTGGAGTGACGAACAACCTGCTAGGCAAAGCAAGGAGATGTCGAAAAATGCTTGTCTCAGAACAAGGTCTTCTTCATTGGACTAAGCCACGTCTAACACCAAAAGTCGAGTTAAACGACTTAAAACAGAAGCGCTTAATGGGAGGCAACCCATTTAGGTATTGTTTTCTTTAGGATTTTTCTTTCTTTTTCTATTGATCTTTTTCTTTTTTTTAGTTTCAGGTGTTTCTTATAAAATAAAAAAGCCAAAAAAATCAAAAAACCCGAAAAACCAAAAAGAAGGATGGTCCCTGACTGCTCGGCCCAGCAGGACCCAAGGAGAAGCAGAAAGAGGCCGCGAAATAAGCCCCCGCGGTCGCAGACGTTCTGACCGCGGGAAACACCCCTTCGACCGCGGCCGTGTCTTTCTGACCGTGGCCGAGCACTGGTTTGCCGCGGTCGCGTGGCTCTTGACCGCGGCAAATGGTCGTTGAGATCAAACCCGACCCCAAACCACCCACTTCACCTCATTTCACCTCACCAATCCCCACTCCACCTCATTCATCACCCTCCACCACCATCATCACCACCTATCACCTTCCCAAACCTCTTCGAATGAATCCGGTTCATCTCCACCAGCATCACGGATCCATGTAAGTTCTCTTTGGCCTTACTAATTCGATTATCTATGCATTTTTTCTCATCCAATCTCGACTTGTTTCACACTGAGGACAGTGTGATTTAAGTCTGGGGGAGGATTTCATCCCTTTCTAACCACTTTTCTTTCATGATTTCTTGCATATCTACACTTTTTGCATTTTCCTTAAAGTTTTTCAAAATCGGTTTTCAAAACAAAATACGTTTAAAGGGAATGGTGAACATGAATCAATGATAGTTGACTGTGTGCTTTTAGATTGTTCCTAGTGACATGCTCATTCATGATTTAGGACTAGACTAGGCGGTAGCTAAGCAGATTTGAAACGAAGTACCCCAGAGAAATTTGAATGATTTCGATTTAGATGAAAGAATACACTAGCTCTGTTTTATTTGTACTTAATATGGATTTAACTTTCTCATTGAAGCATTAGACCAGGGAAACGAATCATACATTCAGGACTCCTTTATCCTTTTACCACTCTCTGTTGATCCTGAATGGCTAGTTCATCTTTAGCTAGTTCCCCACCTTAACCAATCCTCTTTCAAACCACATGCACTCTTGTTTTCTATTGTCTTATATGCAGATAAGTGCAAAAACGTTGGAGAGAAAGAGGAACGACGCAGTTTTCAGTCACCAAGGACAGAGACCTGCAATTTGTCGGAAAAGTTCCCGAAATGATTCAACACAAGAGGAAGCTCAGTTTACCTTAAAAAATCTCAAATTTTGGTACAATCTCGTCCCCTAGTCCCTCTCTCTTTTTAAAAGGCAGTTCCTTTCATTCTGAAAAAAAAAAAAAAATCCGAAAATAAGAAAAGAAAGGAAATAAAAGCCTTAGAGAGTCTAGAGAGGTCAAATTTTAAGTCCCAGGGCAACTGGAGTTCGAATTTTATGGAGTTTTGGAGATCATTTTCTGATTGAGAATCTAAATCTGGGGGAATAGCTGTTCACAACAAAGGAGGAAGGATTATGCAACAACATTTGGCAAGAAGAAGTGACTGAAAATTGCGGTCATCAACAGGTCCTTATCTCTCTTGCTGTTTTGCATATTATCTTGCATCCTCCAGATCTTCAGGTAACCCGAAACACTTTAACTCCACCACTTAAACAGCCCTTTAATGCCAAACGCCGTCTACCCTGGATGATGTCTTTAATGAGAACTCACTATTGAACTTAATGAATGTACAGAGCTAGTTGACTGGAATCAAGATTTAGATTGTTTAAGTTTTGCATGACGGAAAAAGTGGACTAGTATCTCTTGTGCATTGGTGAGAATTTTCTAGACTAAGTTGTGGATTGATGCACTATCTTTGGTCCTAGTTTAGGAGTTTATGTCTCTGAGATTTGTGCATTTCCTATTTTTGTTTTCACTTAACCAGTTTAGGTTTTTGCTTTTTGAAATACTTTTTCTATGTTTTTAATTGCTTTTAAGTACTTTTATTACGTTTTTCTAGTATTTGTAGCTCCAAGACTCTTTTCAGGTAATTTAGGGAAAAGCTTAACAAAATGGATAGAAAACCAGATTTCAGCTCAGAGTCAAACCGTCAGAAGTTCACCCCTGATTGAAGGCCTTCTCACCGTCTGATCCAGCTCAAATTTGGAGACCTTAAAGATGGAAGTATCAGCTTTCCAGCACACTTTACAGCTTGGCAATCCAACGGTTCAATCAAAAGATACCCGAAGAGCAAGATGTCCCGTAAACCAGCCGGTGAGCGTTTCCACCCGCGGCCAACAGACCAATCCCCGAGGTCACAACCGCCGCGACCGCGGCCAGCCACCCATTTCCCGCGGTCGCACTCAACCCGACCGTGGCCAGCTAACTCCGAGCCCGAAGGCCCATTTCTGAAGCCCGTATCATTTTCCCAGCCTCAATTCCGGAACCCTAGACACCAGAGAGTATTGGAGACTATAAATACATGTCATTTAGGTCGTTTTGAAGAAGAGTAGAAGAGAGACGAAATACTTTACAGAAAATTTTAGTTTAAGCTTTGTTTTTGGGTTTTAGGGAGAGAGAGATTTGTCTCTTGAACCCTTGTTCTTTCTTTTTAAATTTGGTTTCTATTCTACTTTTTAATACTATGTTTTTGATTTCGTTCATCATGTCTGAGTAGTTTTACTGTTGAGATTAAGGGATTTTCAATGGGGATTTATATGTTCGATGAGGATTCCATGAGCTTTTGAGCCGAATCTTAGAACTTTTTCTTCTGAATTCGTTTTTACTGCATGAGAGTAGCGTCATGAACTACAATCTGATCGAGATGCTTGGTGACATGAAATTGTTCATCCGGTGTCAGATCTAGTTTGGGAGAGCAAAACAAACATAAGAGTGGAAACCTACCTATGGGCGATTTGTGAATGCTGATGAGTCTTAAACATAATGCATCTCTTCTTTTCCAGGGCCAGAGTGGAAACCTACTGGTCAGAGTTGGGAGAGATAGTTGTCTATGATCACGACAGTGGCGTATTCATACGTCCGTGACTCCAGTTCGAAAAGTTTAAGCTAAGATCTTAACAAATTTACTCTCTAGCAATATTTTGAATCGTTCGTACCCCTGAGAAAACTTCCCTGAACCCCAGCACTTTCTTTCTTATAGATTTACACCGTTTTATTTCAAGCTTTAGTTCAATATTTTCATTCCTTTTCAATCGATTTTCATTTAAGCGATTAGGTTAGCCGTTTTTCCCTTTTTTACCCGTTTTCGTTAAGTTTAGTTATTAAGTCATTTTAGTTCCCGTATTTTCTCTTTAGGATTCGTTTTTACATTTAAACAGACCACCAAAACCCCCACAAAACCGTTTGGTTCTAGACTTCCTTACTTTATATTTCTTTCGAAGGCTTTTGCAGGAAATATCCTCCTTCCCTGTGGATTCGATCCCTAAGTACTACAATCGATCAGCTGTGCACTTGTGGCTATTGATTTCATTTAGGGTAAAACTTGACAACCCTCACCAAAGCACACATCACCGTCTTCGACTCCTCCGGCCACCACCTCCACCACCACAAGCTTCACGTATCCAGAGGAGGATCCACTGCCACCAGAATTTCTGATCTACCACCGCCGCGGTTGTTGGTCGCACCGAGAGGAGGAGAGGTTTGGAGAAGAATGAGTTTGAAGGAGAAGGCACAGATCCGAGGTGGGGTTTTTGTGAGGAAGATTCCCATTGCTTCAGAGAGAGTTAAATCGGATTGAGTTGTCTCTAGAATGATATCAATGCAACAAAGCCATATGAGAAAACGACATCGTCATCGGAGTTAAGGTCAGGCCACAACAAAGCTTTCTTCCTGCACAAGAATCATCCACGCGCTGTCAACCTTCAACCCAGAGATCTGCTCCAACGCAGCAACTTTAAAAGACTGTGAGCGTCTCATGTGAAGTTCGATCGAGCTGAATTTTGGTGGAGGACTTCACGGTACATCGGTCTCTAGTTTTAATGGTGGGATGGGATTCCAACGGTTGGTTGTCGAGTTTTGAGCGCGTTTTCGAGGCAGATTTGAAGTGATCTTAAGAAGAGGTGTTCTGCAGCTACAACCGCTTTTGACCGCTATATTCTCCAAGCGCTATTCCAGGTTCTTTTAAATTGAGGTGAGGACAAGTTTGTGGATTTCTAAGATATATTAGTTGATTTAGTAATGTGTGTATGCTTAGTATAGGTTATAAACATGATTGATGATTGGTACTTGCTATGTTGATTGATATGTGTTATTGATTGGTTATTGATGATAATTAATACTGAGAAGTACTGAAATATGATAATAGGATTGTAAGTTATTTAGAATGTGACGGCCTACAACGAAGAACAGATATTGTGAAGTTGTAGTGACTGATAAATTGTTTGACGGCCTACAGTGAAGGACTGAATATGGTGAACCTGTAGTGATCAAGAAAGGACTCACGAGCCATTGTCAAACCCTGTAGAGGGCTGTGGCACCGGGGTTAAATGTCAAGTCCTATCATTGGGCGGAGGCATTAATCGTCAAACCCATTTATGGGCTGTGGCATAGATTGAGTACCAAGCAGTTGCGACACTTGGGAATGTGAAGTAGATTCGATAGGGTTTATTATAAGTTGATTGTTGCTTGAGTTTGATACCTATATTACATATACTCATTATTGCTATTTTAAATAATATGTCAAAGAATTTTGTGTGTTCTAAGAGCACACCATCACTGAGTATTTCCCAAAATACTCACCTCTCTTTTTATTTTTCAGGCGAGACTGAAGAGTAGTACTTGTGGCAGTTGTTATGGTGTTACGTCCGGGAGTCATGGGCACATTTATGTAGTTATGTTTAATAAGAGGTTTAATTATATTTTCTTTTGTTTTTTTTCAAATATTTAAGAATTTTCACTTCTTGAATTATTTATTTTTAATAAAGGATTTTTGACACTAAATAAAAAATTAATAAGTTCGTTATTCTTTTTTAAAAGCTGTTAAATGAGTGTAATTCAAATTAGGTTATCTTCGAGATTAGGGTGTCTCAATTTGGTATTAGAGCGTAAGGTTAGCCAACCAGCTCTGATGTATACTGAGCAGCATCAAAAAAGGAGAGCTTGAACCAGAGCATGGAATCAAAGAATAGCTAGTAGTCAAGGGAGATTTGTCTGTAAACAAAGGAGCTACGGCTAGTAAGTTCAAAAAAGGCATTGGCGTGATACCTACTCATCTAAGGAACGAAGAAGATCACTTGAGCCAGGCTGGAGAAGAAGTGGAAGGGGCATGGTGTGGAGTAGTCTAAGAGTTATTCAAATCTTTGAATTTATTTCTTTGTAATTATCGAGTTTGACTAGGTTTTTAGTCATCTTTTCTCTTTAAATAAGCTTGTAACCTCTTATGAGAACTCATCCTGGATTGGATCATCAAATTTTTATCAAATAAACTCTTCTCTTATCTAATCTGGACGAAATTCTCTTATCTGTTGAGAGTGATTCGCTGCTTGTGCAACATGTTTTGATTGCTCTTTTCAATAGATCTTTATCTTCTCTTGAAAGTGAATCGCTGCTTTTGCAGCATCTTTTCATTTCTCTTCTTTCTCTTGTGATCAAATTGACTCTGAACAACAACTTGATCTATTCACCTCTTCAAACAAAAGTCTATTCCGCAAACTTCTGTCTCTAATCTATCTTTTACCAAACTTTTGAGTGCTGATCCTTGGGAGGATCACATCAGGCTCTGACCCGGGTGGTGTCTTGGGACGTAATAGTTTTTTCGGCTTTTCAAATGTTATCAAAATTTAATTTTTCCTAAGAAATATCTTTTGCTTATTTGTCTTCTGAGTCAGAGTGTAGGGAAGAACCGACCTTGATCCGAGTCAGTCTTCTTTGATTCTCTAGATTGAAGATCTGATACGAGTGTTTTTCCAAGATGTCAAGACCTTAGTGCAATAGGGAAGGAAACCAGGGAAAGTCAAATTATCAGAGTCTCACAGAGAAGCGTTGGGCTGTCACGATAAAAGTAATCTGAACGACACCAAGGTATAGTCGATAATTGATGTGTGCTGTCGTCTGTTGAGAGGGTTTGTCAAGTTAACCCTAATTGAAATCAATAGCCGCAAGTGCACAGCTGATCAATTGTAGTACTTAGGATATTTTCCTGCAAAAAGCCTTTGAAATAAGTTAAAGTAAGGAAGTCTAGAACAAAAACGGTTTTGTGGGGTTTGGTAGTGTGTTTAAAATGTAAAAACGAAATCTTAAAAGAAAATACGGGAATTAAATGACCTAATAACTAAACTTAATGAAAATGACTAAAAATGAGAAAAACGGATATTCTAATTGCTTAAATGAAAATGCACTAAAAAAGGAAAGGCAATATTGAACTAAAGCTTGAAAGAAAATCGGTGTAAATCAATGGAAAAGAAGGCGTTGGGGTTCAGGGAAGTTTTCTCAGGGGTACGAACGATTCAAAACATTGCTAGAGAGTAAATTTGATAAGATCTTAGCTTAAACTTTTCGAACTGGAGTCACGGACATATGAATACGCCACTGTCGTGATCATAGACAACTATCTCTCTCAACCCTGACCAGTAGGTTTCCACTCTGGCCCTAGAAGAGAAGAGATGCATTATGTTTAAGACTCGTCCTAATTTACAAATCGCCCATAGGTAGGTTTCCACTCCTATGTTTATTTTGCTCTCCCAAACTAGATCTGATACCTGATGAACACTTTTGTGTCACCAAGCATCTGGATCAGATTGTAGTTCATGACGCTACTCTCATGCAGTAAAATCGAATTCAGAAGAAAAAGTTCTAAGATTCGGCTCAAAAGCTCATGGAATCCTCATCGAACATATAAATCTCCATCGAAAATCCCTTAATCCAAACAATAAAACTACTCAGACATAATGAACGAAATCAAAGACATAGTATTAAGATGTAGAATAGAAATCGAAATTGAAAAAGAAAAAACAAGGGTTCACGAGAACAAATCTCTCTCTCCCTAAAACCTAAAACTTAAAAGTATTCTAAAACAATAAGAAAGATAGCATATGATCGATTAGGGTTCCTAAGACATGTATTTATAGTGCTCAAGACCTCTCTGGACGTCACTTAGGGTTTCTCCAAATGAAGGAATCATTGTGGGCTTCAGAAATGGGCTTCTGGGCTCGGAGGTTGATGGCCGCGGTCGGGAGTGCTCTGACCGCGGGGAATGGGTGGTTTGCCGCGGTCGGGATGCTTCTGACAGCGGGAAATTGCTTGTTGGCCGCGGGTGGAAGTGCTTGCCGGCTGGTTTACGGGACATCTTGCTCTTCGCGTATCTTTTGATTGAACTGTTGGATTGCCAAGCTGTAAAGTGCACTGGAAAGCTGATTCTTCCATCTTTAAGGTCTCCAAATTTGAGCTGGATCAGACGGTGAGAAGGCCTTCAATCAGGGGTGAACTTCTGACGGTTTGACTCTGAGCTGAAATCAGGTTTTCTATCCATTTTGTTAAGCTTTTCCCTAAATTACCTTAAAAGAGTCTTGGAACTACAAATACTAGAAAAACGTAATAAAAGTAATTAAAAGTAATTAAAAACATAGAAAAAGTATTTCAAAAAACGATCCATAAAAATGGTCAAAATACGGTGTTATCAACTCCCCCAGACTTAAACCTTTGTTTGTCCTCAAACAAAGCAAAAGCCTAAACTGGTTAAGTGAAAATAAAAATAGGGAATGCACAAATCTCATAGACATGAACTCTTAAACTAGGACCAAAGATAGTGCATCAATCCACAACTTAGTCTAGAAAATTCTCACCAATGCACAAGAGATACTAGTCCACTTTTTCCGTCATGCAAAACTTAAACAATTTAAATCTTGATTTCAGTCAACTAGCTCTCTACATTCATTAAGTTCAATAGTGAGTTCTCATTAAAGACATCATCCAGGATAGACGGCGTTTGACATTAAAGAGCTATTTAAGCGGTGGAATTAAAGTGTTTCGGGTTACCTGAAGATCTAGAGGATGCAAGATAATATGCAAAACCGCAAGAGAGATAAGGACCTGTTGATGACAACAGTTTTCAGTCACTCCTTCTTGCCAAATGTTGTTGCATAATCCTTCCTCCTTTGTTGTAAACAGCTGTTCCCCCAGACTTAGATTCTTTCCGGGAATCAGAAAACAATCTCCAAAACTCCATAAAATCGAACTCCAGTTGCCTTGGGACTTAAAATTCGACCTCTCTAGACTCTCTAAGGCTTTTATTTCCTTTCTTTTCTTATTTTCGGATTTTTTTTTTTATTATTATTTTTTTTAAAAGGAAATGCCTTTTAAAGAGAGAGAGACTAGAGGACGAGATTTACCAAAATTTGAGATTTTTCTAAGGCAAACTGAGCTTCCTCTTGTGTTGAATCCTTCCGGGAAATTTTCCGGCAAATCGCAGGTCTCTGTCCTTAGTGACTGAAAACTGTGTCGTTCCTCTTTCTCTCCAACGTTTTTGCACTTATCTGCATATAAGACAATAGAAAACAAGAGTGCATGTGGTTTGAAAGAGGATTGGTTAAGGTGGGGAACTAGCTAAAGATGAACTAGCCATTTAGGATCAACAGAGAGTGGTAAAAGGATAAAGGAGTCATGAATGTATGATTCGTTTCCCTGGTCTAATGCTTCAATGAGAAAATTAAGTCCAAATTAAGTCCAAATAAAACAGAGCTAGTGTATCCCTTCATCTAAATCGAAATCATTCAAATTCCTCTGGGGTACTTCGTTTCAAATGTGCTTAGCTACCGCCTAGTCTAGTCCTAAATCATGAATGAGCATGTCACTAGGAACAGTCTAAAGCACACAGTCAACTATCATTGATTCATGTTCACCATTCCCTTTAAAACGTATTTTGTTTTGAAAACCGATTTTGAAAAACTTTAAGGAAAATGCAAAAAGTGTAGATAATGCAAGACTCATGAAAGAAGAGTTGTTAGAAAGGGATGAAATCCTCCCCCAGACTTAAATCACACTGTCCTCAGTGTGAAACAAGTCAAGATTGGATGAGAAAAATGCATAGATAATCGAATTGGTAAGGACAAAGAGAACTTACCTGGATACGGGATGCTGGTGGAGATGAACCGGATTCATTCGAAGGGGTTTGGGAAGGTGATAGATGGTGATGAAGGTGGTGGAGGGTGATGAATGAGGTGGAGGGTGATTGGTGAGGTGAAATGGGGTGAAAGGGGTGGTTTGGGTCGGGTTTGATGTCAACGACCAAGTGCCGCGGTCAGGGGCTGCACGACCGCGGCAAACAAGCACTTGGCCGCGGTCAGAACTACGCGACCGCGGTCGGCATCGCGCTTAAGGTTGGTTGGAACACCTGTGACCGCGAGGGCTTATTTCACGGCCTCTTCCTGCTTCTCCTTTGGTTCCTGCTGGGCCGAGCAGTCAGGTACCATCCTTTCTTTTTGGTTTTTTTTTCTGGTTTTTTGCTTTTTTTGGCTTTTTTGTTTTATAAGAAACACCTGAAACTAAGAAAAAGAAAAAGATCAAAAGAAAAAGAAAGAAAAATCCTAAAGAAAACAATACCTAAATGGGTCGCCTCCCATTAAGCGCTTTTGTTTTAAGTCGTTTAGCTCGACTTTTGGTGTTGGACGTGACTTATTCCAATGAAGAAGACCTTCTCCTGAGACAAGTCTTTTTCGACATCTCCTTGCTTTGCTTAGCAGGTTTTTCGTCACTCCAAAGTTCTTCTTCAAGCTCTTCTGTTGCAGAACGTTTTCCTGCTTTGCTGTTGTATGGAACAGCTTCTGTGAAGACATCTTTGTCGATATTAGCAAATGAAATCCTCCAGTTTGGCCAGTCCATTATAGCTCCGGAAGTTGCTAGAAAAGACTATCCCAGAATCACTGGATATGTTGCATCTCTCGTCTCGACAATGTAGAAGTCGACAAGCACTATGCAATCTCCTATTCTCAAAGGAATTTCATGAGCTATTTATTGAGGTGTTGCATTGGAATCATCAGCTAAACTAATCTTTGCTCTAGTCCTGCGCAGGTGTCTAATACCAAGTCTCAAAGCAATTGCCTTGGACATCATGTTAAGACAAGCTCCAGAATCACATAGCACGTTTTTAAACATTTCTCCTCTAATAGAACAAGAGATAAGAAACTGACCTGTAGTCTTGACCTTATGGAGAATTCGAACTTGCCTTTCTCTGTAGGTGTTGGCTGGTGTCTCAAACGCAGAATATGATTCACAAAAGAAAGCTGCAGCATCATATTCAATGATTGAATCAATGTATGGCATCTTTATCTCGCTGCACGTCTGGTCTTCTTGGATTGAAGAGTCAGCTGAATCTTCAACACATTCCTTTGCCATCATACAAGGTAATGATTCATGCCAATCTGGTTCTTCATCTGAAACTTGGTTTTCTTCTTCCTGAGTTTCTTTTTTAGGTGCTGGAGGCTGAAGTTGGGACACAAGGTGTATTATTTTCTTCTCAAAACCCGGAGGTGCATCTGAGCGACCAACTCCCGCGGTCAGAGGGGTCGCGACTGCGGGAAACAAGGCATTGGCCGCGGTCGGAACGCTTGGACCCGCGGCCCCGGATGTAAACTGCTCGTAGTCCGTCTCTTCCTTTTTGTACTTGATACGAACCTCTCCAGCTTCTTTATTGGGTAGACTAGCATCATATGAACTCATACCAGGGCGTTGTTGTGCATCTTCATCAGGATCTTTGGGAGATTTCTTAGAAAACCTCTCAATTTGCTCAATGTTGGGCATCTGCTCCATTCTTGCATCAATCTCCCGTGCTTTGAGCTCGAGTTTGTTCAGCCTGTGCTCGATCTCTTGCAACTCTTCGTCTGTCTTCTCTCTATACCAGGAGGTGGATTCTCTGACTTCTTTAATCTCCTGTTTTGATTCGACAATATCACTTGAGTTTTGTATGATGTCATACCATTGTCTTGTCTGCTCTGTTGCGACTTGGTGGATCATCCCAGCTAGTGTTTGTGAGTCCTTGTGGTTTTGCTCTTCCAAAACTCGAACATGATTGGCCATATCATAGAATTTTTTGTTGAACTCTTCAGAGATTGAATCAATTTTCTTGAGCAGGGTGTTTTCGGTGAGAATCTGCTGATCAAGGAACTGGTTTATCATCCCTTCGAGGCGTCTCAAACGTCTGCTGATCCTCAAGTTGTCCTCTTGCTGACTAGGGTTCTGAAGTGGAGGATTATAGGCGTGTGGCTCGAAGTAGGTTGGAGGAGGGCCATAAAGATCTTCCCGGCGTCGAACAGTCTCTCTGCGCCGGTGATAAGGGTGGTTTGGCTGGCTGTATCGATCCATGTAGCTAAGATTTCGGCCTTGGTATTCTTCTCTGCGTCTTGTGGCTTGAGGAGTGTTATAGAAACCTTCCTCATAGTGTATATTTCGATTTATAGGATCCATATCTTCTGAAATGGAAACAAAATAACCAAAAAATGGAAAGTTGTAGAAAAGCGGGTTCTAGAGTCGATTTACTAACCTTTCTCGGGGTTTTGCAGAAAAAAAAAATGAGTGCCTTCCCCGGCAACGGCGCCAAAAACTTGATGTGTGTTGTCGTGTGTTGAGAGGGTTTGTCAAGTTTTACCCTAATTGAAATCAATAGCCGCAAGTGCACAGCTGATCAATTGTAGTACTTAGGGATCGAATCCACAGGGAAGGAGGATCTTTTCCTGCAAAAAGCCTTTGAAATAAGTTAAAGTAAGGAAGTCTAGAACAAAAAAGGTTTTGTGGGGGTTTGGTAGTGTGTTTAAAATGTAAAAACGAAATCTTAAAAGAAAATACGGGAATTAAATGACTTAATAACTAAACTTAATGAAAATGACTAAAAATGAGAAAAACGGATATTCTAATTGCTTAAATGAAAATGAACTAAAAAGGAAAGGCTATATTGAACTAAAGCTTGAAAGAAAATCGGTGTAAATCAATGGAAAAGAAGGCGTTGGGGTTCAGGGAAGTTTTCTCAGGGGTACGAATGATTCAAAACATTGCTAGAGAGTAAATTTGATAAGATCTTAGCTTAACCTTTTCGAACTGGAGTCACGGACGTATGAATACGCCACTGTCGTGATCATAGACAACTATCTCTCTCAACCCTGACCAGTAGGTTTCCACTCTGGCCCTAGAAGAGAAGAGATGCATTATGTTTAAGACTCGTCCTAATTCACAAATCGCCCATAGGTAGGTTTCCACTCCTATGTTTGTTTTGCTCTCCCAAACTAGATCTGATACCTGATGAACACTTTCGTGTCACCAAGCATCTGGATCAGATTGTAGTTCATGACGTTACTCTCATGCAGTAAAAACGAATTCAGAAGAAAAAGTTCTAAGATTCGGCTCAAAAGCTCATGGAATCCTCATCGAACATATAAATCCCCATCGAAAATCCCTTAATCCAAACAATAAAACTACTCAGACATAATGAACGAAATCAAAGACATAGTATTAAGATGTAGAATAGAAATCGAAATTGAAAAAGAAAGAACAAGGGTTCAAGAGAACAAATCTCTCTCTCCCTAAAACCTAAAACTTAAAAGTATTCTAAAACAATAAGAAAGATAGCATATGATCGATTAGGGTTCCTAAGACATGTATTTATAGTGCTCAAGACCTCTCTGGACGTCACTAGGGTTTCTCCAAATGAAGGAATCATTGTGGGCTTCAGAAATGGGCTTCTGGGCTCGGAGGTTGATGACCGCGGTCGGGAGTGCTCTGACCGCGGGGAATGGGTGGTTTGCCGCGGTCGGGATGCTCCTGACCGCGGGAAATTGCTTGTTGGCCGCGGGTGGAAGTGCTTGCCGGCTGGTTTACGGGACATCTTGCTCTTCGCGTATCTTTTGATTGAACCGTTGGATTGCCAAGCTGTAAAGTGCACTGGAACGCTGATACTTCCATCTTTAAGGTCTCCAAATTTGAGCTGGATCAGACGGTGAGAAGGCCTTCAATCAGGGGTGAACTTCTGACGGTTTGATTCTGAGCTGAAATCTGGTTTTCTATCCATTTTGTTAAGCTTTTCCCTAAATTACCTGAAAAGAGTCTTGGAACTACAAATACTAGAAAAACGTAATAAAAGTACTTAAAAGTAATTAAAAACATAGAAAAAGTATTTCAAAACGATCCATAAAAGTGGTCAAAATACGGTGTTATCAATAATCAAGTGGGGGATAAGCAACCCGCGAATTCAAGGACGAATTCATTTTAAGTAGGAGAGTTTGTGACATCCCAAACATTAGATTTTGGCCCAATTTTTTTAATTCTTTTTAAAACCAAAACTCTAACCCAATTTCCTTATTAACAGCTAATTAAGCCCAAATCCATATTTTAATTTGTCTTTAAACCAAAATTGCTAAACCAAACCCTAGTGAAACCAAAAAGAAAGGAAGAAAAAAGAGAGCGCCGTAAGAGAAAAGCGAGAGATGAAGAAAAAAGGAAGAAATGAGAGAGACGATAACAAAAAGGAGAAGAAAGGAAGGGAGAGAGGAGCTCACCGTTCACCACCACCACTTCACCGTCTTCGTCACCTCTGGTCAACACCCCCACCACCACAAGCATTACGTCTCCAGAGGAGGATCCACTGCCACCAGAGTTTCTGATCTACCACCGTCACGGTTGTTGGTCGCACCGAGAGGAGGAGAGGTTTGGAGAAGAAGGAAATTGAAGGAGAAGGCATAGATCCGAGGTGGGGTTTTGTGAGGAAGATTCCCTATGCTTCATAGAGATTTAAATTGTGATCGTGATGTCTCTGGAAAGATCTCGATGCAACGAAGCCATAGGAGAAAACGGCATCGTCATCGGAGTTAAGGTCAGGTCACAACAAATCTTTCTTCCTGCACAAGAATCATCCGCGCGCTGTCAACCTTCAACCCAAAGATCTGCTCCAACGAGCAAATTCAAAGGACTGTGAGCGACTCATGTGAAGTCCGATCGAGCTGAATTTTGGTGGAGGGCTTCACGGTACATCGGTCTCTAGTTTCAACGGTGGGATGGGATTCCAATGGTTGGTTGTCAAGTTATGAGCGCGTTTCCAAGACAACTTTGAAGTGATCTTAAAAAGAAGTGTTCTGCAGCTGCAACCGCTTTTGACCGCTATATTCTCCAAGCACTATTCCAGGTTCTTTTAAATTGAGGTGAGGACAAGTTTGTGGATTTCTAAGATATATTGGTTGATTTAGTAATTTTTGTATGCTTAGTGTAGGTATTAAACATGATTGATGATTGGTATATGCTAATGGTGATTGATATTTGTTATTGATTGGTTATTGATGATAATTAATAATGAGAAGTACTGGAATATTATAATAGGATTGTAAGTTATTTAGTCGTAAGTTGAAATAGTATTTATTTGTTTATAATATTATGTGACGGTCTACAACGAACTGAGATTGTGAAGTTGTAGTGATCGATAAATTGTTTGACGGCCAACCATACAAGAAAAACATCATTTTACAACGGCCGAAATGGTCGTTATTTCGTCGTAATAGGGCCATTACAACAGAGTACCGACGATTTCGAAATCGTCGTAAAGTCATCGTCGTAATAGACAAATCGTCGTAAAATCGTCGTATAATATACGACGGTTTTGTTTCGTCGTAACGTCGAGGGAAACAAAATCGTCGTAAATGAGTCGTACAGTTTACGACGAGTTTACATCGAATTGCGTCGACTTGGTCTTCGCCTGGACCGTCGTTAAGTGGTCGTTAATTGTCGACGTAAGATCGTCGTAAAATGTACGACGCATAAATCGTCGTAAATCAATCGTAAAGTATTTCTTCATTGCGTCGTAAAATCGTCGTACCTCTCGGACGTATAATCGTCGTATTTATCGTCGTACATTGTAGTCGTAAATTCGTCGTAATATTTACGACGAATGTACGACGGTTTTAATAAATCTGTTACGATGATTATACGACGTTTAATATAATTGAAAATAAAAAAAAAATAATTTGAATTAAAATTTAAATAAAAAAAATAATTTACAATTTAAAATTTATGAAAATTTGAAATTAAAATTAATTGTAATTTACAAAAAAAAACCCTACAGATCTAAATCTAAATCTAAATCGATCCCGTCGATCCCGTCACCGGCCTCCTCCCCATCGTCCTGGACGTGTTCCTTGCCGGGTCTTCGGTTTGATGCTTTCGCCGGCGCCTAGGAGGCTCAACCCTGAGAGATCGGAACATCTCCTCGTCCGTCTGCACCGGCGGTTGCGTCCTAGTGGATGACCCGGCGGTAGACGATCCGACAACCCCATCAGCCCGCAGCTTGTCCAACTGCGCCATGAGTACCGGGTTGTCGGCTCCCATGATCTCGAAGAGACCGTAGAGCTGGTCGATCCTCGTCTCGTACCGGGTCCGTATCTGATCAATCTCCTGGCGGATAACCGGATCCGGGACCCGGACGTGACCAGTCGCCGTAGCTCTCGGGGTATCACGGATGGACCCCATCCCTAATACCCGCCCCTTTTTCTTTGGGGCAACCTACAAATATTTAAAAACATTATGGTTAGAAATATAATTTAAAACTAAAGTTACATTAATTAAATATAGTAATTAAAATTACCTCTTCGAATTGGACCGAGCTACCTCCCGGAGACGTTTGACGCGCTTGCTGAGTCAGCTGCGTCTGTCGCTCCTCGATCGCCGCACAGGCAGCGTTGTAGATCTCCTTCGCCCGAGGATCCGTGAATTCGCCGTTACGCTTTTTATGCGTCTCGGCGAAAACCTTCGTCATCGGAGGAAGTTCTCTTCCGTTATCTTCGACCTACAAAATCAAAATAAAAAAATTAATTAGTATCAAGAAATAAGAGTTAATTATTTGAAAACAAAAAAATTAATAATTTTAATTTACTTACCATCATAAGATGTCTTCCGGCAAAAGGAATCTGGCCGGAAGTGTGCGGGACGTTCTTCCGATTTCCCGCATCGTCAGTAGCGTTCCTGAAAAATATTTTGATTAGAATCTATTATAAGAAAAAAAAATAATGTAAATATTATTGAAATTAACTACGACTTACCTAGATCCGGAACACTTGGCGGCCGTAGTCTGGTTGTGCGGATCCAACCAGTACTGGACAAGGCCCCGCCAGACGGTATTGGACATAGGCGCCGGCTTGGCCTTGTCGCCGTCAACCTCCCACTTCCGTTTCCAGTCGAAACGGTGTTGTTGAGGCGGAATTTGACCTTCTCCTTGAAGGCCGTCTCCACACGTCCGTGTGCGGATGTTTCCCAATTTTGCTATGAAAAAAAAAGAAGTTAGTAATTATTGTAAAAGGTTAAAATTTAAAATTAAAATTAAACGAAATGGTAAATTACTTACCGCAAAACACTTGAACCAAGTGTCAGTGTGGCCTGATCCAGCTTCTTCCAGCTGGTATGGGGTTGTACGAAAAACCCCTTGATGATATCCGCAACGTTACGACCGACTGCATTGTCGGTCGTAAACCTAGTCAAATGGAAAGAGAAAAATTAATTTAATATCAAATATATAAGAATAAATATTAATTAATTTAAAAATATTGTAGGAAAAAAATTACGTACCAATAGGTGCCGGGGGCTCGATCCGGGTCGAGTTTGTTCATGGTCCCACGACCGGGTTGCGCCAGAAGATCTTGTACCGTAAACTGGGCATACGGTACAGGCGGGATCGGATCAGCCTCAGGCTCGGCCTGTGCGGGAGCCGCTGGTTCGGCTGGTGGTGGTGGAGGCGGTGCCGGCTGCGGAACAAGGACCGGTTGGGAAACCGTCCGTTGTGTTCCTGAGGACTCCGGGATGGCTGATCCGGTCGCCGAGGTAGACGGGGCCGTACCGTCAGAATCGACGAGCTGTCGGTAGTGAAATCTCTTAGCCCGAGGAGCCATCGAGACAGAATCTACAAAATTTTAAAAAATTTGTTACTAATTTTTCAAATATTTATTAAAATTTACAAAATCCGGGCCTATCTAAATTCCGAAACCTAAATCTAAATTCCGAACCTAAATCTAAATTCCGAACCTAAATCTAAATTCCGAACCTAAATCTAAAATAATATGTAATGAAATTAATTTTAAAAAAAACTTACAACTTTTGGCTGTGAGAGTAGGGAGAGAGGGAGTGGTTTAGGGATTAGAGAGAGAAAGTAGGCTGGACTTGTGGGTACAGAAGAGAGGAATGAGCGACGA
>NW_006256846.1:512405-628315 GCF_000478725.1 Eutrema salsugineum | reverse complement strand
TATGAGAAGAATTGAACAAAGAAGGAGAAAAGGAGGAAGAAGACAAATCAGAAAAGAAAAAGAATTAGAAATCGAAGACGCGAAGAAGAGAAAGAAAAGATGAGGAATAAGAAAACCGAAAGATAAATAAGAGGAAGAATAAGAAAAGGCAAAAACGATAAAAAATAATTTGTTTTTAATACATGATATATTCATAAAATGCATCATTTAGTTTGCATATTTAAGTCTAAATCATGTCTCATTTCATGCATTTTAGGTCTTTAGGCATTGTTTTAGAACTTAGGAACTTGCATTAGGTCCAAGAGAGTTTCGCATGGTTTGGGGGTTATTTGGAGTGGAGAAGTGAACCAGGTGAAGAAATGGAGTTTGGAGGATCAGAAATGGTGGAAAGGACAGTTTAGATTTTCTCAGAAAAACCCTGTACCGCGGGTCACTGGTTCTTGGCTAAAAACCGTACCGCGGGAAGGAGACATCGGCCAAATCCTGTACCGGATCAAGAAATCATCGGCCAAAAATTTCTTGTGTCGATATGCCTGAAAGATTGCCTCTCCGGGGAGTCTTTCCGTCTGATTTAGCTTCCGCGATCTTCAGCAAAGTTAGAGCAGATTGAGTCATGGTTCCAGAAAAGTTAGAATAAATGGATTCGGAGCAGTGTGCTGAGAGTTATGGCCAACAGAAGACGTACCTGTCTTGCTTCCATTCTAGACCGATCCGATGTGCTTCAAAGATAGCTTAGGACTATGCACTTCCTTTCTAATTCAGTTTCCGGGGCCTTCATCAATATTCAAGAGCTTAGAGTCTTCTTTCTAGAACGCTTGAGATCACCCGATTTGAAGGTCTGAGCTGGGAGATAACGGAAACGGAGAGATTACAAGTGTAGAAGCCATTTCCGGACCATTCCGGTACACTTCAAAGATCGACCGTCCGGGAGACCTTTCTCTCCCCGGATGCAGATGCTCCCTTCACCAAGGTTGGAGCTGAGTTAACTGTCTTTCTACTGGAACTAAAAAATTGGGATTCTGTGTACCGAGCAGAAAGTTATAATAGTTTAAGTGCGGAGAGGTCCCTGACACCGAGATGAACACCGGGAAGACTGTGCTTAGAGTGAGACATACTTTAAGGATTTTGTTCTTTGAACCTGACACCGAGGTCCACACCGAGATGTTCCAGCCCGGAGTAAGTTGAGCCTTGCACCAATCCTCTTCATATCCACACTGACCAGCTTCATTCCGATGATATATCCGGTGTAACTTTCAAACGTTTTTAACACCTGGGACAACACCGGCCAAAAGCATCCAGGTGCAATATCCTGCAGTTCAGAACCATTTTCCACACCGAGCAGCCTCAGGGAGATGTGTTCTCCGGTGTGAATCTCATAGTGTTTCAGCTCTTTTTACACCGGGCAGAGCATCGGCCAAATATTGCCTAGTGTGATCTCCATCGCTTAAGCATATGCCACTACATCGGCCACAACATTGGCCATATGGATCTCGGTTCCAGCACACATGACCAAGACAAGCTTTAGCACACTTCTACACCGGCCACAACATCGGCCAAAACATCGGCCAAAACAAGCCCGGTGTAGAAGTGTTTGCATTTTTAAAAGTTTTCTTTCTGGGTCAACACGCGGTTTGTCCCGGGTTGATCCGGAACTTAGAGAATGACTATAAATACATTTTAGGGTTTTACCCTTTGGATTATCTCATTTTTCCCTTTGAACTTTTGCCTCTTTTGTGCTAAGAATTCCTTGAAGAGAGATATCTCCATTTTCTTCTTAAATCAAAAGAGTTTTGAGAGTTTAAATCATCTATCTATCATCATCTCATCATCCTCTATCATTTCTTATCAACTAATCATGCTTATCTACCCATCTTGCAAAGGATCAAGGGAGTTAAGTATGATTAGTGAGTAGTCACCTCATAAGGTTTTAGATAGGTAGAATAGGGTCCAAAGATGTTAGATTAGGGACTTTAGGGGTTAGATCATGCATCTTCCATTCTCTAATTAGCTGTTCTTAAGGCTATATTTATGATAATCACTTGGTTCTAGATCATAGGCATTTCATGCACCAAAAGTGTTTGATGAAATGCTTGAACCAAGCTAATTAGAGGTTCATGCTTTGTTAATCATGGGAATGATTGTTAAATGCATAAATGACATTTTAGAGCTGATTCATAATGCTTATTGATTCATATTTCACAAATGAGAATTTGGTTTGAAAGTGATTAGTATAGAGATTAATACATTCATGAGAGGATTAGTCTAAATTTGAGCTCTAAGTTAAATGGTTTTGTGTGATTGTTTGTTATTTGCTCCATATTTTAGCATTGGTGTACCCAAAAATATTATCCTGTCTAAGGCCTTTGTTTCATCATATTACATCCATCATCTTCTGCTTACTTGCTTTTGTTTATTGCTTGTTTAGTGTTTAATCTTGTTTAGAACTGTTTAGTCTCTTGTTTGAAACCAAAAACTATTTATTTCTGTTTGAATTAAGCCTGAACTTACATGAACTAGTGTCTATTTCACCCATTATGGATTGATATCCCTTATACTACATTGATAAAGGGATTGATAACCCAAAGAGTCTGAAAACTCCTACTTATCAATACATGATTCTTCTTATTGCTTATATGTATTGTAATTGTCTAAGCTTTTGGTTATAACCGGTCGTTGGTTTTTGCAGTCTTATAGTGCGTAGGTGCTTCCTCTCTTCTCTTTCCTTATATATTTTGAACATGATTATTGTATCATCTCTACGTAGGTGTTAGAGTATTGATATGTATGATCTACCTACACCGATATTGAATGGTTGGAAGACAATGAAGAAGAATAAAGAAAAGACGATAAAAAGAACAACCAAAAGATAAATAGAAGGAAAAATGAGAAAACGAATAACCATTATATTTCAAAGGAAAAATATAGCCCCATTTCACCTCATTCATCACTTCCCACCACCTCCCATCCCCACTTATCACCTTCCCACATCTTTCTGAATGGATCCGGTCCATCTCCATCCCGGATCCAGGTAAGTTCTGCTTACCAAATTTGATTATCTATGCATTTTTACTCATTTAATCTCGACTTGTTTCACACTAAGGACAGTGTGATTTAATTCTGGGGGAGGATTTCATCCCTTTCTAACACTTTTCTTTCATGAGTCTTGCATTATCTACACGTTTTGCATTCTCCTTAAAGTGTTTAAAAAAATACGGTTTTCAAAACAAAATACGTTTTGAAAGGGAATGGTGAACATAAATCAATGATAGTTGACTGTGTGCTTTTAGACTGTTCCTAGTGACATGCACATCTATGATTTAGGACTACACTAGGCGGTAGTTAAGCACATTTGAAACAAAGTGCCCAGAGAAACTTGAATGATTTCGATTTAGATGAAGGAATACAGTAGCTCTGTTTTATTTAAACTTAACATGGACTTAATTCTCTCATTAAAGCATTAGACCAGAGAAACGAATCATACATTCAAGACTCCTTAAAGCATTAGACTAGGAAAACAAATTATTAAAGCATACATTCTCTCATTAAAGCATTAGACCAGGGAAACGAATTGTTGGAGGTGAAAACCGCACCCCCGGTTTTCTCCGGTACAAACCGAGATCGGCACGAATTAAGCCCAGTTTACGAAGGGATTGTACCAGGAAGATTGGGCCGGGTGAGCTCCTGGGCCGAACATGGCCTGATAAGCTGATAACTAGAGGTTTTTAAGCTCTAAATAGGGGTTATCAATCCCTTAGCTGTTGCAGCATAAAGGGTTTATCAATCCAATGTGTGGTAGACACTAGAATATAAGACAGTTTCTTAGTTCAAGCAGAATGATGAAGATTGTTGGTGACTAATTCCTAAAACAAGATTAAAACTAGAACAAAGACTAATGATCAAATAAACAAGCAAGCAATAACAACTAAACAAGATGAGATGATATGAAATGATGGAAGCATGAGATTCTAGACATGATAGTTGGCTAAGGTGCTTTGGTGCTAAACTAGAAATGCTAATGACAATGATGAAACATGATTCAAATGATTTAGAACTCTAATCTAGATTAATCCTCTCATTAAGGCATTAACCTCTACACTAATCCATTTTCAAACCAAATCATCATTTGTGAAATATGAATCAATGAGCATTAAAAAACAGTTCTAAAAGATCATTTATGCAAATAACAAGACATCATCATGCAGCTAATGCATAAACCTCTAATACAGCTCTTTCAGGAATTTCATCAAACACTTTTGGTGCATGAAATTCCCAGAATCTAGATCACAAGTGATGTGCAAGGATCTAGCCTAGAGAACAGCTGTTTAGAGAGATGAATCAATAATTCTAGCCCTAAGCACTCCTAATCTAACACTTTAGCACCCTAACCTACACATCTAGAACCTCATTAAGGTGACTACTCACTAATCATACTAAACTCTCTTAAACCTTTGCAAGTTGAGAAGATTGGCATGATTAAAGATGAGAAATGGAGATGGAGAAGATGGATAACGATGGATTTGCAGATTTAAACACAAAGATCCTTGATCTCTCTTGATTAAAACTCACAAAGGGATGGAAGATGAAGTTGGAGATGATAGATAATGATGGATTGCAGCTTTAAACACTAAGTACTCTCTTGATTCAAACCCAGAAAATGAAGATCTCTCTTACAAATTTAAGGTCTTTTTCCAAAAGAGGCAAGGAAACAAAGAGAATAAAGCTTATTCTGCTGGATAATGACTAAAACATATATATAGGTAGGGTTTCTCGATGGGCCAACCTAGAACAAACTAGGTATTGGTCCCAAAAACGCCCATTAAAACGTCTTCGTTCGAGAATGTATCGACCTGATTTTGCTCGGTGCAGAACCTTGATATTTCTTCGGCTTTTTGAAGTTGGTTACACCGAGACACTACGCTGGCTGAACTCACCTCGGTGCGACACAAAGAGTAGCTTCAGGGGATCAATACCGAGCAGGATTCAGTCGGTGTAGCATCTCAATAATCCTTCGGCTTTTTAGCTTCCAAAAGCCAGCCAAAAACGTCAAGGTTCCAAGGTAATATCGACCAGATTTTGGTCGGTGTTTCTTCTCGATATGAATATAAATCGCCTGCACCAATTCCTTCATAACTCCTTGCTCACTGGTCCGAACCTTGATCTTCCAACTCCACAAACCAGATGACGTCTTCAGCTCCAAGTATTGTGAAGGGCTCAACCCCGTATGACGTCGGAAAAGCCCCCGTCTCGTCTGTTCTTTGAGGTGCATCGCGTAAGTCCTGATCGGGCCGCGAGACATGTGTTCCTTCCGATGGCGATATCTCCTAATTAACGGCTCTAAATCGTTTGATTTCAAGTGTTCCGGAAACTAGACTCATACTTCTTGATTCTTTATGAAGATACCAAAGGTTGAATTGCAGTGCAATTCCTTTGTCTCACGCGATCAAAGTAGAGGTCGCGTTGGTACAAAACCATCTGTCCGAGTTGCTGTACACAGGTGAGGGTTCCTCCATGATCCCAGCTCCAAGTTGCTCCCAAAAGTCTCCAAATTACCTGAGAATACTCCAAAAATGCAGGACACTCTAGGACCTAATGCAATTCTTAAACAAAGCTAGAACCAAAGACAAACTCTAATAAAACTAGCTAAATGTATGAATGGGACTCAATATTTAAACAAAAATGCAATCCTAAACATGACAAAATATGAGTATATCATAAGCCGAAGTCGGTCAAAACTTCTCAGAAGAATCGAGAAGGATCCTTAGTTCGGATGAAATAGGAAAGTTTCCGAACAGAAAAAGGAAACTGTCGAGAGATAAGGAAACTGCCGAGAGAAAAGAATAGTCTTCTCGGTCCCATATCGAAAAGAGGCTCCGCAAAGACCGACTTAGAGCGCATGCTATCGGAGCCGAGACTGGGCAAACTCCCCCGGCCATAGGAGCCCTTGGCACCAAACTGCTGCTCCAAGTGTTCACCCCGCAGTTCGAAGCTATCAACAAAAAGAGCGAAGAACGCTTCAGCCAGATGGCGGCCCAGATTGCCGAACTCAGTCAAACCCGAACTCCGCTGCGAGTCCGTATATCATCGACGACCTCAACACAGAGAACGATCCAACCGGAACCATGCGATCTACTGCTATCGGGTCAGCAAATGCTCAAACATCGCCAGACTTGAATCGTGACACCGAGTTCGAGGCAATGAAAGCGCAACTCCACCAGATTACTTCAAAGATCCATCAGGCAACAAGTGCTGCACCAGAGATCGACTGCGTCATTCAGGAGACAGAGAAGACACCCTTCACCCCGCGCATAGCTGGTACGCCCGTTAGGCACCTGGAGAAGCTCAAAATCAAGATCTATGAAGGCAACACCGACCCCCGACACTTTTTGACCTCGTTCGGGATCTGCATGAACCAATACCAGTTCAGGTCAGCCGAGGAAAAAGACGCAGTCCAATGCCTGTTGTTCGTCGAAAGTTTGGGTGGAATTGCTCTCGACTGGTTCTCACAGCTTGAGGCAAATTCGATAAACAATTACAAGGAACTAACCACGGCTTTCGTCAAACACTTTTCCATGTTCATCGGACAGAACACCAAGAGCTCTGAGCTGTGGCAGATAGCTCAAGGTGCGAACGATAGCCTTCGCGACTTCATCCACCGCTTCAAGATGATAGCCGCCCACTGCACGATCCGCAACGAAGCCGCTCTCTTATGTCTACAGAAGGGAGCTCGAATAAAGATAAGTTTCCGAAGCGAAATCAAACACAACCCACCGCAGACCTTGAAGGACGCACTACACCGAGCTACTGATGTTGTGTCTGATGAGGGTGTCAAGTTTTACCCTAAATGAAATCAATAGCCGCAAGTGCACAGCTGATCGATTGTAGTACTTAGGGATCGAATCCACAGGGAAGGAGGATCTTTCTTGCAAAAGCCTTCGAAATAAATCTAAAGTAAGGAAGTCTAGAACCACGCGAGTTTTGTGAGGGTTTTGGTGGTGTGTTTAAAACGTAAAAACAAATCTTAAAGAAAAAATATGGGAATTAAAACGACCTAATAACTAAACTTAACGAAAACGGCTAAACCTAATTGCTTTAATAAAATCGATTGGGAGAATGAAAATACTAGACTAAAAATTGAATGAAAATCGATGAATATCTATAGAAAAAGAAAGCGCTGGGGTTTAGGGAAGTTTTCTCAAGGGTATGAACGATTTAAAACATTGCTAGAGAGTAAATTTGATAAGATTTTAGCTTAAACTTTTCGAGCTAGAGTCACGAACGTATGAATACGCCACTGTCGTGATCATAGACAACTATCTCTCTCAACCCTGACCAGTAGGTTTCCACTCTGGCCCTGGAAAAGAAGAGATGCATTATGTTTAAGACTTGTCAGCATTCACAAATCGCTTATAGGTAGGTTTCCACTCCCAAACTAGATCTGACACCGGATAAACACTTTCGTGTCACCAAACATCTGGATCAGATTGTAGTTCATGACGCAATTCTCATGCAGTAAAAACGAATTCAGAAGAAAAAATTCTAAGATTCGGCTCAACAGCTCATGGAATCCTCATCGAACACATATATCCCCATCGAAAATCCCTTAGACCCAACAATAAAACTACTCAGACATGATAAACGAAATCAAAACATAGTATTAAAAAGTAGTACAAAAACCGAAATTGAAAAAGAAAGAACAAGGGTTCAAGAGATAGATCTCTCTCTCCCTAAAACCTAAAAACAAAGCTTAAAGTAAAATTTCTGTAAAGTATTTCGTCTCTCTTCTTCTCTTCTTAAAAACGACCTAAATGATATGTATTTATAGTCTCTAATACTCTCTGGTGTCTAGGGTTCCAGAATTGAGGCTGGGAAAATGATACGGCCTTCGAACTCGGAGTTAGCTGGCCGCGGTCGGGATGTACATGACCGCGGTGAATGGGTGGCTAGCCGCGGTCGGGATGGTTGTGACTGCGGGGAATGGCCTGTTGGCCGCGGGTGGAAACGCTTGCCAGCTGGTTTACAGGACATCTTGCTCTTCACATATCTTTTGATTGAACAGTTGGATTGCCAAGCTGTAACGTGTGCTGGAAAGCTGATACTTCCATCTTTGAGATCTCCAAATTTGAGCTGGATCAGATGGTGAGAAGGCCTTCAATCGGGGGTGAACTTCTGACGGTTTGACTCTGACCTGAAATCTGGTCTTCTATCCATTTTGTTAAGTTTTTCCATAAGTTTCTTGAAAAGAGCTCTGGAACTAAAAATACTTGAAAAACGTAATAAAAGTACTTAAAAACAATTAAAAACATAGAAAAAGTATTTGAAGTCGATCCATAAAAGTGGTCAAAATACGGTGTTATCAACTCCCCCAGACTTAAACCTTTGTTTGTCCTCAAACAAAGCAAAAGTCTAAACTGGTTAAGTGAAAACAAAAATATGGAATGCACAAATCTCAGAGACATAACTCCTCAACTAGGACCAAAGATCGTGCATCAATCCACAACTTAGTCTAGAAAATTCTCACCAATACACAAAAGATACTAGTCCACTTTTTCCGTCATGTAAAACTTAAACAATCTAAATCTTGACTCCAGTCAATTAGCTCTCTATATTCATTAAGTTCAATAGTAAGTTCTCATTAAAGACATCATCCAGGGTAGACGGCGTTTGGCATTAAAAGGCTGTTTAAGTGGTGGAGTTAAAGTGTTTTGGGTTACCTGATGAATCTGGATGATGCAAGATAATATGTAAAACCGCAAGAGAGATAAGGACCTGTTGAGGACCGCAATTTTCAGTCACTTCTTCTTGCCCAATGTTGTTGCATAATCCTTCCTCCTTTGTTGTAAACAGTTTTTCCCCCAGACTTAGATTCTTTCCGGGAATCAGAAAATGGTCTCCAAAACTCCATAAAATCGAACTTCAGTTGCCTTGGGACTTAAATTCGACCTCTGTAGACTCTCTAAAGCTTTTCCCTTCCTTTCTTATTTTCGGATTTTTTTTTATTTTTTGGAAGGAAATGCCTTTTAAAGAGAGAGATATTAGAGGACGAGATTGTACCAAAATTTGAGATTTTTCTTAGACAAACTGAGCTTCCTCTTGTGTTGAATCCTTCCGGGAACTTTTCCGGCAAATCGCAGGTCTCTGTCTTTGGTGACTGAAAACTGCGTCGTTCCTCTTTCTCTCCAACATTTTTACACATATCTGCATATAAGACAATAGAAAACAAGAGTGCATGTGGTTTGAAAGAGGATTGGTTAAGGTGGCAAACTAGCTAAAGATGAACTAGCCATTCAGGATCAACAGAGAGTGGTAAAAAGATAAAGGAGTCCTGAATGTATGATTCATTTCCATGGTCTAATGCTTCAATGAGAAAATTAAGTCCAAATTAAGTCCAAATAAAACAGAGCTAGTGTATTCCTTCATCTAAATCGAAATCATTCAAATTGCGTCGTTCCTCTTTCTCTCCAACATTTTTACACATATCTGCATATAAGACAATAGAAAACAAGAGTGCATGTGGTTTGAAAGAGGATTGGTTAAGGTGGGGAACTAGCTAAAGATGAACTAGCCATTCAGGATCAGCAGAGAGTGGTAAAAAGATAAAGGAGTCATGAATATATGATTTGTTTCACTGGTCTAATGCTTCAATGAGAAAATTAAGTCCAAAATAAGTCCAAATAAAACAGAGCTAGTGTATTCCTTCATCTAAATCGAAATCATTCAAATTCCTCTGGGGTACTTCGTTTCAAATGTGCTTAGCTACCGCCTAGTCTAGTCCTAAATCATGAATGAGCATGTCACTAGGAACAGTCTAAAAGCACACAGTCAACTATCATTGATTTATGTTCACCATTCCCTTTAAATCGTATTTTGTTTTGAAAACCGGTTTTGAAAATCTTTAAGGAAAATGAAAAAAATGTAGATAATGCAAGACTCATGAAAGAAAATTGGTTAGAAATGGATGAAATCCTCCCCCAGACTTAAATCACACTGTCCTCAGCGTGAAACAAGTCGAGATTAGATGAGAAAAATGCATAGATAATCGAATTGGTAAGGTCGAAGAGAACTTACCTGGATCCGGGATGCTGGTGGTGATGGACCGGATTCATTCGAAGAGGTTTGGGAAGGTGATAGGTGGTGATGAAGGTGGTGGGAAGTGATGGATGAGGTGGAGTGGGGCTTGGTGAGGTGGAATGAGGTGAAGTGGGTCATTTAGGGTCGGGTTTTGTCTCAACGACCATTTGCCACGGTCAGGAGCCACGCGACCGCAGTAAAGTGGTGTCCGGCCGCGGTCAGAACACATGCGACCGCGGTCGAACATGTGTTTTCCGCGGTTAGAACACCTGCGACCGCGGGGGCTTATATCACGGCGTGTTTCCTGCTTCTTCTTGGTTCCTACTGGGCCAAGCAGTTAGGGACCATCCTTCTTTTTGGTTTTTTATGTTTTTTGATTTTTTTGGCTTTTTTGTTTTAAAAGAAACACCTGAAACTAAGAAAAAGAAAAAGATCAATAGAAAAAGAAAGAAAAATACTAAAGAAAACAATAGCTAAATGGGTTGCCTCCCATTATGCGCTTTTGTTTAAAGTCGTTTAGCTCGATTTTGGTGTTGGATGTGGCTTAGTCCAATGAAGAAGATCTTGTCTTGAGACAAGTCTTTTTCGACATCTCCTTCCTTTGCCTAGCAGGTTCTTCGTCACTCCAAAGCTCTTCTTCGTCACTCCAAAGCTTTGGGTTACTGTTGTAGTTGTTAAACCGCTGATACCTCTGCTGATTCCCTATGTAGTTCAGCTCCTCTTGAGTTAGACCATCTTCATTAACATTGTCAAAACTTGGCCCTTGCTCATCAAACTCGCCTACAAAGTGTATTGGCTTTTGAGTCGCCATCAGAACCTTGTCAAGCTTGCTCTGAAGCTCTCTTATATCCTTTTTCATACGCTGTTCTTCATTGGAGCCCTCTGTACGGTTTACTCTATCAAAGTCTTCGCCATAAGTATCATTAGACATGGCTAGGTTCTCGACTAGTTCCATTGCCGCATTGATTTCTTTCCCAAGAAAATTTCCATTTGAAGCTGTATCGAGTTGGTTTCTGACCTTGGGGAGTGCACCTCGGTATAAAGTACTCAAGAGGGATGCCTCTGAGAAGCCGTGGTGGGGGCATTGGTTAGTGTAGCTTCTGAACCGTTCCCAAGCTTCGCTAAAGCTCTCGTTGTTGTGCTGCGTGAAGCTTGAGATCTGGTTTCTGAGCTTAGCCGTGCGTGATGTGGAAAAGAACTTTGATAAGAACGCCAGTTTACACTGCTCCCAGGTTTGTATAGAACCCCTCGGGAGGTTCTTTTCCCACTGGTGAGCTTTATCACCGAGGCTGAATGGGAACAAGCGTAGCTTGAAGCTATCTTCCGAGACACCATTGATCTTAGTTAGGTCGCAAACCCGATCAAACTGATCTAGATGCTCAAGGGGGTCTTCTCCGGCTAGACCGTGGAACTTTGAGTTTTGCACCATATTGAGCAGGGAAGCTTTAACCTCAAAGTTGTTGTTTTGAACCGGTGGAGCTTGAATCCCAGCTCGGTATTGGTGCGCATTAGCTCGGTCGTTCTCTCCAACAAAGACCGGATGAGGTTGTCTCTGAGCTTGTGGCGGTGGCGGATGAACATGGTGGGCTTGTTGCTCGTTCCTATTAGCTTGTTGTTGGTTTTGCTGAGCAAGCCTCTCGTTCCTTTGAGCCTGTTGTTGGTTAACATAGGCTTGTTGTTCATTCCTGCCTGCCTGCGCCTGATTAGCATGAGCCTGGTGTTCGGCTTCTTGAGCCTGTTGCTCGATCCTTTGCTGTTCTGCCATTCCAAGTCGTTCAAAATGCCGTTCCCTCTCGCGAGCTCGCCTCTCAATCCGGTTGATGTTGTCGTCGTACGGTAAAGGTGGTTCTTTGCTCCGAGACCTGGTTTTCATGCACCTGAAAGCAACACAAGAACTTGCAAAGAAGTTAGTTAAACAAAGAAAGTTAAAATCTTGAGCTCAAGAACAAACAAAAGACTAATGCTCCGACAAGTTGGCAACGGCGCCAATTGATAGATAAAACTTTTTAGGTCTCAGGGCTATCAATCCCCTTGTCAAAGTAGTACTAAGAGGTGTCAATCCAGACTTGTCAACGTGAAGGTTTTACTAAGCTAAATAACAACGATTAAGCATGTAAGTAAAGTAAATGATGAGAATCAAACAAAACAAAAATGCAAATGATAACTAAGCGATTCAGATGATGATAATATGTAATAAAGCAAGAGACTTTAGACGAGATACTTGACTCGGGTGCTCCCAAGTTCAACTAGTGGGTTAATGAATCAAAACATCAAGCGGTTTCATTTAACTTTGAACTCAAGGCATGTTAATCTTCTCATGAAAGTATTAAGCATCTAAATTGATCCTCCTTCATACCAAAAATGTCTTTTGAGAAGCATCGAATCAATCAGCAATAAGAATCAGTTCAAAAATGTCATTTAAGAGAACAAACTATCACTCTCGCGATGAAAGACTCTTAAACCCTTAACCGAGTGGTTCAGACATTTCTACAAACACTTTTGATGCGAGATATGTCTCAGATCTGAACCTCAAGTGATGTGCTTGGATCCAGCCTAGAGATCTCGTCGGTTAAAGAATGAAACATGCAGGACTAGACACCTAAACCCACTAATCTACCTTGAAAGCACCCTAATCTACTCATCTAAAGCCGCTTAAACGACTACTCACTAATCATAACGAGCTCACTAAGTCCTTTGCAAGACGTGTAGCTGGTCATGATGAGGAGTTTAATGTTAGATGATAAAAGAAATAAAGAAAGAACAAGATTTCTCATGCAAAAACGAGATATCGGATTAGAATGATCAAGTTTCACCAAAGAGGCAAATTGGAAAAGCTAAAAACAGATAAGAGATAAGATGATTAGGTTTTTAGTCTCAAAATGTATATATAGCAAAGGTAAAGTGTCGTGGGTCAGCCCGGAACAAACCGGGTACTGAACCGCGTTCTTGGGTTGATGGGTGAGTGCCACGGTGTGTCGGAGAGTGAATCCGAGGTCTTCATGTCGAGGAGTGCACGTGAGTCCAGATCCAAATGAAGATCTCGTGAAGAACTCGTCAAGAACATGCATGAACCCTAGTCTTTGATCCATCTTCACGTGTGTGTTCTTGGGCAGCTTTGTTCTTGATTCTGTCTTCGTGACAATGGACCTCGGCATGAAATGCCGAGGCGCTTGGTAGTCGAGGGGTTTGGGCGAACAGGGTCCGGCATGCACGCCGAGGTCGCTACACCGAGGTGCACGTTCAACACTTAGTTGTTTCCAGCTTCATTTCTTACGTGTGCATGCCTTGATTCCAACGTGCCGACGTGTCAGCACGAGGCCTAGTTCAGAATACTCCCAAAATATGAGCCTTGACTTGGCCGATGTCGAGGTAATGATGCCGAGCCCTGAGAAAACACTTAGCGCGTATCGCAACATATTTGGGCTCGTATTGACCATGTCGCCTTCCGGAAGCAGTAACTTTCAACCCTCGACTCCAAATGTACTGAGACCAGTCCCATAGTCAAGATGACTCAATAAGCTCGAACTTTGATGAAGAAAGCGTCGGAGCTTGGGAAGTAGAAGGCTTCCTGGATTTCACATCTTTGAACCGCATTGGAATCACCGGAAAATAAGCTGTTTGGACCGATGTGAACTCTGGAGCCTTTATCTTTCAAACCACTCGTCCGAATTGAGCGACCCCAACTGTTCTGAAAAGGTCTTTCACAGATCTCAAACTTTGATGAAGACCGGGCAAGCTGGTTCCGTCCGGAAAGGTTCCGTCCGCCGTGATCTTTGTGCTCCGCCGTTCGGTTCTCGGATGCGCGTAATGTTGGTGCATCTTCCGGAAGCTGTATCTTTCTCCCCACGGGTCCGAATTGGATGATTCCAACTGTTCTGGGATCTTTGTTTGATTATCTCCAACTTTGCTGAAGACCCCGCCAACTGGTTCGGACCGGAAGGTTCCCCGGATTGCAGATCTTTGAGACGCGCGGACAAGGACAGATTTTGGTCGAGAAAAGCTTCCCGCGGTAAGGAAAATGACCGAGGGCTGTGTACCGCGGTAAGCTTTTTGGTCGTAAAAATTCCTTCGCCTCGGACAAAACTCAACCCGCGGTATTTACGCCTGATCTTCGACCCAGGCTGACTTTGGCCGATCGGTACGGATTTTGGTCGGTGCTGAGCGATCGGTAAGCTTTTTGGTCGAGGTTGAACGATCGGTAAGGATTTTGGCCGGTAATGAGCGATCGGTAAGGATTTTGACCGAGGTTTCTGTCCGTCCGGCACGCGATTTGGCCGAGAAATTCTTCCAAGCGGTTTTCACCATTTTTGACCCTTTTCTTCACTGTCTTCTTCTCTGGTCCTCTTCTTAAGCTCCAAATGACTCCCAAAGCACCTGATAAAGACTTCAAAACATGCAAAACTCTTTGGGACCTAATGCAAGCCCTAAATCCTATTTTCATGCCTAGAGACTCAATTTACATGGGAAAACACAAGATGAGGACTCTAGAATGCACTCTAAATGATGTAAAATATAGACATATCAACTCCCCCACACTTGTCCTTTGCTTGTCCTCAAGCGAAGAGAACAAATGAGAGAAAGAGGTTGTAATGCAGATGGAGCTCATATTTCCTTTTTAGAAAGAAGTGATCACAAAGAGAACTCAGATTCATGCTCAAATATGCAATGCAAAGCCATACTCAGATATTTCACAATTAAAGCACAGAATCTCCACAAGTCATTATCACACTCAACTCTTTCACATTCATTAAGCTAGTAACCGGTGAATCAGATGATGCAATGTTCAAATAGGCTGGCTTGGCTAGGGTAAGGTCATGAGATAAAAGTGATCTCATCAATATTCAAGCGGGTGCAATGCAACAGTGGGATCTCTCAATGAACGACCAAACTTTGGCAGAATGCTAAAGGTAAAAAGCAACCGATGCATACAAGGGCAAGACTCATCACACCCCACGCTCCACTCAAAGCTTTTCTCACTTGCTCACCCTCTCAAGATCCTCACTCTCTCAATTGCTTTCTTTTCACTAGGGGACTAACTTTTGTTTTGATTTCCAAGTCTTGGTGTTTACCTATTCACACAGCTCTTTTCTTTTACAGCGATTAGCCTCTTTTCTTTTCTTTTTAGAACACTTGAGCCCCTTTTTTTTTTTTTGGCTTCTTTTCATTTCAGAGACTATACTTTACTTTTTAGAACAACAGAGCTTATCTTTTCCAATTCAAGACTCGATTCTTTTTCTTTCATTCCCCTAGCTATCTCCACACTCTCTTTTCCACTCAGCTCACCTTTTTCCACTCACCAATAGATCTTTTCCTCCACACTTATTTCTCGCCAATACTCTTAGTTCCTTGATGTTGGAACATAGCACTCAATGAGACATGCCCTTGTCGCTCTAAACCTAACACTTTCTGCTAAGTTCAGTCCAAGGTGGCCTTACAATTCACACACAAACATTGGCTCGAAAAGAAAGTTGGGTTCAAGGTGAGGGAACTGATCCATGATGCGGATTCAGCTGCTTGAGCTAAGGAAAGAGGGTGGTGAAAACAATGATTCTAGCTCAAGTATGTATATCGGTATCCACAAGCCGATTTAAGCAATGCATCAAAAGATATTTACAATTCAAGTTCAGGGTTATCACTTATCTAGAGTTGAGTGTAATTCAGACTTGCTTCTCAGATTCAAATCGTGCTCTAGATTTACAGCACAGAATGAGTTTCACAAGCATATTTAGTTCAAGTTCTCAAGTGATTTACTCTCTAGGAAAAAAAATCTATCATTGCTCCTTGCACTGATGCAATCTTACATGATGCAACCTAGACTCGATCTTAAAATGCGAGATGCAACTAGAATGATGCGGTTTTACCATATGTACAAAGCTAGATGAGACTCAAGAATGCAAAAGTCAAATAAGAACAAAGAAAACAAGATCAGAAAACACAAAGCTCCTCCCCCACACTTGAATAACACAGTCCCGTGTGTTATAAAAGCGTGTGAGAGAAGTAAAAAGACAAACTAAACGAATGCAGGATGATATACACAAGATGCATATGTACAAGAGTTTGAAGTCGATACCTTAGTCGGAGAGGTCTGATCCCAAGTAGTACGAGGGATTTGATGTTGAGCAGGAGGGTGTGGACTGACGTGGTGGGCTGCTATCCGAGGGTTCAGGTAAGAATGCCAAGGCAGGGTCGATCCAATCCTCTTTGCCTGGTGGAAACTCCGGGTTCCTTGCGTTTGAGCTTTCCCCAACCTCCTCTTGTGTAACTGGTGCGGTTGAGGTCCCCGAGTTCTTGTCCGGAGAAGATGGCCGTGTGAGCTGCTTGACCTTCTTCTTCAGGTGCCTTACACAGTCCACCAGGGCATGAATGGTCTTGTCTTGCCACTTACACCACTTTTGGAGAGTGTTCACTCGCAAATACAGCTTCTTGGTGTGATATTCAGGATCACCCCACACGTATGGATCAAAATGATATCGGCCTGCTCCCATCCTTCTCTCAGCGTGCCGTTCTTCTTCATTCTCACCTCCGGCCGGGCCGTTCTCGTTCTGAGGCTTGTTAGGTATGGCTTTGGTGCACTTGCGCATTGGTGGGCCGAGAGATGGGTTGTACAACTGATCCTTGAGGACATAGAAGGAGACGTTACACTGCTTATCAAGCATGGTGAGGCCTCGGTTAGGCAGTAGAACTTGTGTACCGTCCCTGTGCATCAGTGTGAAGTTGTAAACCCATCTATCCCCTGACTTGCCTCCAAAGAAACCACTTTTACTTAGGTATTGCTCATTAATGAGACTCGGCCTCGATGGTGAATCAGGGAATATGAACCCTTGAGCTCTCAAGATTTTAGTGACAATCCAACCGTTCTGAAGCCTCCTTGCTCCCTTCTTCTTTCGGTCACACCACACATTGTGTCTATAGGTGAGCATTTGGATCGCAAAGAACGCTCCTAAAGACGGTACATGCACTGGCCCTTGGAACTCCTTTTTGTTCTTTATTTGAGTGATGAGCGGCTTAAGTCCAAGTCCCAATAGTTCAAGCTCTGCCGTGTGAATGACACCAGGGTTGTATGTAGAGAAGAACGTAGAGGCCAGGACCCGGTTGGTGTATCTGATCGCAGGGTTCCTGATGCAGCTTGTCTTGCTCTTGCCTCCCAAGTAAGGCCCAAAAGATATCGTTTCCCACAACGCGGCCAACTCATCACGAGGGTACACAAACTTGTCAAGCGAGCTTCCATTCCTTTCAAATCCAAATATCTCATCAAGCTCCTTGAAACTGACCTTGTAGTGCACGCCTTCTATGTCAAACTCAATGTGTCCGAACCCTTTGCCATGTAGACGCTTAGGATCTCTCTTGGGGTAGATGACAACCTCCAAAGTGGCAAGAAACTGTTGTGTGATCCCCTCGTAAGCAACATCGCTCATCATGAAGAACTCGGCCAAGCCCATGTTTTGAAAGATGAGTGTAACATCATCGAGTATCTCAAGCTTCCTCAACAGCTCCATATCAGGGAACCGACCTTGAGCTACTCTTATAGAGTTAAAGTGGTCCAAGTACTCCTCAGTAGTCGGGAAATGTTCCTCCTCGGGCTCGGGCTTTGGTTCCTTCTTGGCCTTCTTGCCACAATCGGGTTCATGAGGGACTATGGCTCTCAGCTCGTCTCCATCGTTCTCAGTGGCTGCCTGCTTCCCATTCCTTTTTGGTTCAAGGGTTGGAACCAGAGTGAGCTCGGCGTTCCTTGCTCGCTTGGCGGCTGGCTCACCATCGGATCTCACGGTGGGTTTCTTGCTTGTTCCACCATTGCGTGCCACGGCCACGGCTTTCCCTTTTGTACTCCTCCTCTGGACCTCGTTTTTGTTTGTCTCATGAGTGGGAACAGCTCGGTCGCCGGTCATCTGCAAGGCAGATCCTCAAAGAGACCGTTAGAATCATGTACATCAACAAGCACATGTCTCTAAAGATAACAAGAACAGAGCTGTTTCTCTAACAAGACCAGAGTTATAGCTTTTTCCAAACATCAAAGGAAGTAAGAACAAGCCAGAACAAGCAAAGAAAGACACGATATCTAGACAGTTCAGCTCAACATCTCAAAGCATCATTAAGACCGATTCCAAGCGCATTTTCTCAAGAATTTTAAAAACTCAAGAACAAGTGATTTTCAGGGCAAAGACCGGTTTTTCTTATGTTATCTATCTTGATTGAATTTTTAAAATTGTTCCCAAAGGCCGACATGCTCTAAAAGAATCGATTCCACATTTCACAAACAATAAAGCTCGCAAAGAATGAAGGAAAAAGATGAGTTCTTTAAGATGCAAATACCTTTGGAAATCCAAGATTCAAGCTTAGTGGAATGCTTATGATGAATATACAACACCCTAACGAGTCTAGAACGCTTGGAATCACAAGAAATGGATGAGAAATGAGAGAGATGTGCTCGTGAAATGCAGAGAAAAGAGAGAAGAAGGCGAACTCTCGGTTTTGGCTCGAGATGGAGGCTGGTATGGGCGGTGTTGCGCTTTCCAGCTGGCGTTTGGACTGTAGTGGGACTGGTCCCCCCTTCTCCTCCAGCTGCGACCGTTGACCCGCGCCAAAACAGCTTTGACCGGTCGTTTAAATTCAAATTACCGCGCAAAGCTTCCAAATGGCGCGACTTGGGAATGACGTGGGCCGTACGGACTAGAGTGGTTTTTCTCGTGTTCTCTTGAGCGGCCTCGACTTGTTCTACCCCGAGGGCACCAAGCCGAGTGGGCTAAGCTCAAGTTAACAAGAATTTCCCCGCGGCCTTCAAATCTTTTCCTTAGTCCGCGCAAACCTTCTTCTTTGACTCAAGTGTCCCAAGTGTTTATGTTTTTGATCATTCTTGAAACTGGGCACCTCGGTATGCTCCACCACGAGGGTATCATGCCGGTCACTTGTTTTAACAAAGAATCACTTGGTGCAGGGGGTTTAAACGGTCCGGCCCTGGTGTAAACTGGTAGCGGTCTCGGATCGAGGTTTTAGACCGTTTTAAGTGAACTTTGCCCCTCGGTATAGTTATACCGAGGTGTTTACACCGTGGCTCTCCCCCACACTTAGTCATTTCACTATGACACTTCTTGGACACGGCTATGATGAAATCGAGTCGAGGAGTCTAGCCGAGGTTCTCAGGCTTTACTCGGTAAAAGGTGACCGCGGTATGTATATACCCAGGGTCGATACCGAGGCTACGTACACTCTAGGACTTAATTCATCAGGCCGTGTCATTTTCAAGCTTTTTCTTACTCTCATCATCAAGATTCACCATCTAACTCCTGAAACACTTAACAAACCCTTCAAAAAGCTTCAAGTAAAAAGAAAAAGAAGATGAAAAGCAAAATATGTACAAGGATAAGCTTGGGGTGTCTCCCAAGAGCACTTTGTTTAACGTCACTAAGTTTGACTTTTCATACCTTTTCAGGCTGATTCTGGTTCAAGAAGAGGAACTGAGGTAGCTCACTCTCTTGTTTCTGATGCCAGGTAGTGCTTTACCCTCTGACCGTTTACCACAAAGCCTTGTCCATCTTTTCCTTTTAGAACAACCGCTCCATAAGGCCTTACTTCAAGAATTTTGAATGGACTGGACCATCTGGATCTCAACTTCCCAGGGAATAGCTTGAGTTTCGAGTTAAACAGCAGAACTTGTTCTCCTTCTTTGAACTCTCTCTTGTGTATCTTCTTGTCATGAAGCGCCTTGGTCCTTTCCTTGTAGATCTTAGAGCTCTCAAAAGCATCTAACCTGATTTCCTCAAGCTCATGAAGCTGTAAAACCCTCTTCTCTTGTGCAGTCTTGATGTCAAAGTTCAGAAGTTTCACTGCCCACAATGCTTTGTATTCCAACTCAACCGGTAGATGACAGCTTTTCCCATAGAGCAAGTTAAACGGTAAGGTTCCAATGGGGGTCTTGTACGCGGTTCTATAAGCCCACAAAGCATCATCAAGTTTCTTGCTCCAATCCTTCCTAGATGAGCTCACAGTTCTTTCTAAAATAGCCTTTATCTGTCGGTTAGAGACCTCCACTTGACCACTAGTCTGCGGATGATAAGGTGTGGCCACCTTGTGCTTTACCCCATGCTTCCTTAAAAGACTCTCAAGAGTCTTATTGATAAAGTGGCTTCCCCCATCACTGATTACTACTCTTGGAACTCCAAACCGTGGGAAAATGATACTTTTGAAAAGCTTTACCACCACTTTTGAATCGTTGGTTGGGGATGCAACAGCCTCGACCCACTTACTCACATAATCCACCGCGACAAGGATGTACTGATTTCCGCATGAACTCACAAAGGGGCCCATGAAGTCAATGCCCCAACAGTCGAAGACCTCGACCTCAAAGATTGGGTTTTGGGGCATCTCATTCCTCTTGGATATGTTACCGTGCCTTTGACAAGCCTCGCATCTCGATACCACATCTTGAGCGTCCTTGAACATAGTCGGCCACCAGAAGCCGCTTTGTAGAACCTTGGCAACCGTTTTAAATGCACCTAAGTGTCCACCATACGATGAACCGTGGCATTCTTGTAGCACCGGATGGATCTCCTCTTCGGCCAAGCATCGCCTATAGAGATGGTCCTTGTTAAGCACGTAAAGATACGGCTCATCCCAATGGGATCTCATGACATCTCTAAAGAACTTCTTCCTCTGATAAATATCAAGATCTGGTGGCTCTAAACCGCATGAAAAGTAGTTCACTAGATCCGCGAACCATGGGTGGCTTCTTTCCTTGATCGTGTTGGCCTCTTCCACCTCTAAGTAAGACCGTACCAGCATGAGATGTTCCTCAGGTAAAGCATCGTCTATGGGGACCTTTTCTTCAATCCTCAGCCTTGAGAGATGATCTGCGGCCCCGTTTTCAATGCCCTTCTTGTCAAGTATTTCCATGTCGAATTCTTGGAGCAATAGGACCCATCTCAAAAGCCTCGGCTTAGCGTCCTTCTTAGACATCAAGTACCTCAAGGCCGCGTGATCTGTGTAAACCGTGACCTTTGATCCCACTAGATAACTCCTGAATTTGTCAAATGCAAACACAATGGCAAGCATTTCCTTCTCGGTGGTTGCATACTTTTCTTGAGCTGAGTCCAAGGTGCGGCTGGCATAGTAAATCACATGGAGTTTCTTATCTTTCTTCTGCCCCAAGACAGCTCCCACGGCATAGTCAGATGCATCAGTCATCACTTCGAATGGTAAAGACCAATCGGGAGCTTGTACAATTGGTGCACTGATCAAAGCCTCCTTGATCCTCTTAAACGCTTCCTCACACTCTTCATCAAAGATAAACTCCACCTCTTTGCACAATAGCCTAGTTAAAGGCCTAGCTATCTTGGAGAAATCCTTAATGAACCGCCTATAGAACCCAGCGTGCCCAAGAAAGCTTCTTATTCCTTTCACAGAATTCGGAGCTTGTAGGTTCACCATCACCTCGATTTTGGCCTTGTCCACCTCAATTCCCTTCTCTGATACCTTGTGCCCCAAGACAATGCCTTCTTGTACCATGAAATGACACTTCTCCCAGTTCAATACAAGTCTATGCTCCTCACATCTCTTTAGAACCTGAGAAAGATTAACAAGACATTCGGAGAAAGAGGAGCCGTATACGGAGAAATCATCCATAAACACCTCGACTTTCTCTTCAATTAGATCAGAGAAAATGTGCATCATACATCTTTGAAAAGTGGCCGGTGCATTACACAAACCGAAAGGCATTCTCCTATAAGCATAAGTGCCATAAGGGCAAGTGAATGTCGTTTTCTCTTGATCTCTTGGATCTATTGGTATTTGGAAGAATCCAGAGTATCCATCGAGAAAACAGAAATAAGGATGATTGGCTAACCGTTCAAGCATTTGATCAATGAATGGTAAAGGGAAATGATCTTTTCTTGATGCAGAATTCAATTTCCTATAGTCAATGCACATGCGATGGCCGGTTATAGTTCTTTGGGCTATGGGTTCATCCTTATCATTTTTTACCGGAGTTTACATTGGCCCGGAACAGCTTCCTCGGCCTTTTCCTTGTTCTCGCGCGGATTACCGGATATATGATCCCTGCCTCAAGGAGCTTTAGTATCTCCTTCTTAACCACCTCTTTGAGGTTCGGGTTAAGGCGACGTTGATGCTCAATAGAGGACATGGCTTGGTCCTCCAGGTGGATCCGATGAGTGCATATATCAGGAGAGATTCCTCTTATGTCGGCCAAGGAATACCCTATTGCTCTCCTGAATTTCTTGATTTCATTAAGCAATGCACGTTCTTCATGTTCAAGCAAACTATCGTTTATGATCACAGGGAAAGTGGAGTTCAAGCCTAAGAACGCATACCTGAGCCCTGTTGGTAGAGGCTTGAGCTCAACAGGGGGAGCGTCTGCCTCATTCCAATCGGTATCAAAGCTACATTGGCCCGGAACAGCTTCCTCGGCCTTTTCCTTGTTCTCGCGCGGATTACCATCGGCCTCGATATGAGTTGCCACGGCCATGATATCCCGAGGTGTCTCCTCTGTTCCCATGGACTCCCCGCTGTCTAAGATGTCGAGGCCACTCTTCCTGAGCTCCAAAAATCTAGCCTCAGCTCCAAGTTCCTTCGGTTGGTCCAAAAGTTGCTTGTACACCTCGCTTTCCTCGTTCAAGTACCCGTGCTCGCTTTGTTCACGTGTAAGGACCACTTGTAACATAATCCTCTGCGTTCAACTCTTCCAGGAGCTCATCAGCTAGCTCCTCCATCACTTCCACATAGAAAACCTGACCTCCAATGGTCGGTTTCTTCATCATCTCTTTCACATTGAACTTCATATTCTCGGAACCGATGTGTAGTTCAATCATTCCTCCTCTCACATCTATAATGGCTCCTGCGGTCGCTAGGAACGGTCGGCCCAAGATGATAGGGTCCAATGGTTCCTCGTCCATCTCAAGAACTATGAAGTCCGTGGGGATTTCTATCTCACCGATCCTTAAAGGCAAATCCTCAAGCAAACCCACCGGTAAGCGAACCGATCTATCAGCTAGTATAAGAGAGATCTTGGCCGGCTTGTAACTCTTGTATCCCAATCTCTTCGCCACCGTGTATGGCATTAGGCTCACAGAAGCTCCTAGATCACACAAGCAGTTTGAGAACTTCAAGTGACCTAAAGCACACGGTAAGGTAAAGCTGCCCGGATCGGATAGCTTCCTTGGTATAGACCTCCTTTGTATTATGGCGCTGCATTCATGGCTCAGTATTACCATACCCTGGAGCTCCTTTGTCTTGTTGAGGATTGCATCCTTTAGAAACTTCCCAAGCTGTGGTATAGCTAAGAAAGCATCTATAATGGGTAAGGTGAGTTGTGTGTTCTCCAAGTGTTTCTCAAAGACCGCTTTGGCTTTGTCTAAGATTTTCTTTTTGAAACGCCCTGGGAACGGTATCTTGGGTTGGTAAGGTGGTGGTGGAACGTATGGCTTTTCAAGCTCAGTTGTCTTTTCCACCTCTTTTCCTTTGTCCTTGATCGGTTCTTTCTCAAAATCCGCTTCTTTACACGCATCACCTGAGGCTGCCTCCCCCTCTAATTGCTCATTGGCCTCAATGAGCTTAGTCTTAGGCTTCGGAGCTTGTAGTTCCTTGCCACTCCTCAATGTAATGGCGTTCACGTACTCCTTGGGATTGGGCTCCGGTTTACCTGGTAAAGCCGGGCCTCGGGATGATGTAGAGGCTTGATTCTGCTTAAGCTCTCTGATATCTTGCTGCATTGTCGCGTGCTGGCTCTCAACTCTCTGCTGACCCTGTAACAGTTGCTGTAAGATCCCACAGACATCGTTTCCCATCTGATTCTGACCCGTTCCCTGATTCTGTTGCTGATTACCCATCGGCTGCGGATTGAACCCTGGTGGAAACTTGTGATGTTGCGGTTGGCTGGTGAAGTTGTTACCCTGAGCCGCTTGATTCTGATTTGTGTAGCCGTGCTGTTGCCCACTGAACTGTTGTTTGTGCTGGAAGGTATTCTGAAAAGGAGCTTTTGGAGCATAGCTCTTTTGTTGTTGCTGAGCAGGGTACACTTGGTCTTGAGGGTTAGCTACATTCGGGTTTCTGTATAAGTGGTTTGGGTTACTGTTGTAGTTGTTAAACCGCTGATACCTCTGCTGATTCCCTATGTAGTTCAGCTCCTCTTGAGTTAGACCATCTTCATTAACATTGTCAAAACTTGGCCCTTGCTCATCAAACTCGCCTACAAAGTGTATTGGCTTTTGAGTCGCCATCAGAACCTTGTCAAGCTTGCTCTGAAGCTCTCTTATATCCTTTTTCATACGCTGTTCTTCATTGGAACCCTCTGTACGGTTTACTCTATCAAAGTCTTCGCCATAAGTATCATTAGACATGGCTAGGTTCTCGACTAGTTCCATTGCCGCATTGATTTCTTTCCCAAGAAAATTTCCATTTGAAGCTGTATCGAGTTGGTTTCTGATCTTGGGGAGTGCACCTCGGTATAAAGTACTCAAGAGGGATGCCTCTGAGAAGCCGTGGTGGGGGCATTGGTTAGTGTAGCTTCTAAACCGTTCCCAAGCTTCGCTAAAGCTCTCGTTGTTGTGCTGCGTGAAGCTTGAGATATGGTTTCTGAGCTTAGCCGTGCGTGATGTGGAAAAGAACTTTGATAAGAACGCCAGTTTACACTGCTCCCAGGTTTGTATAGAACCCCTCGGGAGGTTCTTTTCCCACTGGTGAGCTTTATCACCGAGGCTGAATGGGAACAAGCGTAGCTTGAAGCTATCTTCCGAGACACCATTGATCTTAGTTAGGTCGCAAACCCGATCAAACTGATCTAGATGCTCAAGGGGGTCTTCTCCGGCTAGACCGTGGAACTTTGAGTTCTGCACCATATTGAGCAGGGAAGCTTTAACCTCAAAGTTGTTGTTTTGAACCGGTGGAGCTTGAATCCCAGCTCGGTATTGGTGCGCATTAGCTCGGTCGTTCTCTCCAACAAAGACCGGAGGAGGTTGTCTCTGAGCTTGTGGCGGTGGCGGATGAACATGGTGGGCTTGTTGCTCGTTCCTATTAGCTTGTTGTTGGTTTTGCTGAGCAAGCCTCTCGTTCCTTTGAGCCTGTTGTTGGTTAACATAGGCTTGTTGTTCATTCCTGCCTGCCTGCGCCTGATTAGCATGAGACTGGTGTTCGGCTTCTTGAGCCTGTTGCTCGATCCTTTGCTGTTCTGCCATTCCAAGTCGTTCAAAATGCCGTTCCCTCTCGCGAGCTCGCCTCTCAATCCGGTTGATGTTGTCGTCGTACGGTAAAGGTGGTTCTGTGCTCCGAGACCTGGTTTTCATGCACCTGAAAGCAACACAAGAACTTGCAAAGAAGTTAGTAAAACAAAGAAAGTTAAAATCTTGAGCTCAAGAACAAACAAAAGACTAATGCTCCGACAAGTTGGCAACGGCGCCAATTGATAGATAAGACTTTTTAGATCTCAGGGCTATCAATCCCCTTGTCAAAGTAGTACTAAGAGGTGTCAATCCAGACTTGTCAACGAGACACTAGTCTATGTTGTTTGTTTATTTAAGTCAAGATAAAAAGGTGAAGGTTTTACTAAGCTAAATAACAACGATTAAGCATGTAAGTAAAGTAAATGATGAGAATCAAACAAAACAAAGATGCAAATGATAACTAAGCGATTCAGATGATGATAATATGTAATAAAGCAAGAGACTTTAGACGAGATACTTGACTCGGGTGCTCCCAATGTTCAACTAGTGGGTTAATGAATCAAAACATCAAGCGGTTTCATTTAACTTTGAACTCAAGGCATGTTAATCTTCTCATGAAAGTATTAAGCATCTAAATTGATCCTCCTTCATACCAAAAATGTCTTTTGAGAAGCATCGAATCAATCAGCAATAAGAATCAGTTCAAAAATGTCATTTAAGAGAACAAACTATCACTCTCGCGATGAAAGACTCTTAAACCCTTAACCGAGTGGTTCAGACATTTCTACAAACACTTTTGATGCGAGATATGTCTCAGATCTGAACCTCAAGTGATGTGCTTGGATCCAGCCTAGAGATCTCGTCGGTTAAAGAATGAAACATGCAAGACTAGACACCTAAACCCACTAATCTACCTTGAAAGCACCCTAATCTACTCATCTAAAGCCGCTTAAACGACTACTCACTAATCATAACGAGCTCACTGAGTCCTTTGCAAGACGTGTAGCTGGTCATGATGAGGAGTTTAATGTTAGATGATAAAAGAAATAAAGAAAGAACAAGATTTCTCATGCAAAAACGAGATATCAGATTAGAATCATCAAGTTTCACCAAAGAGGCAAGTTCTTAAAGCTAAAAACAGATAAGAGATCAGATCCTTAGGTTTTTAGTCTCAAAATGTATATATAGCAAAGGTAAAGTGTCGCGGGTCAGCCCGAAACAAACCGGGTACTGAACCGCGTTCTTGGGTTGATGGGTGAGTGCCACGGTGTGTCGGAGAGTGAAGCCGAGGTCTTCATGTCGAGGAGTGCACGTGAGTCCAGATCCAAACGAAGATCTCGTGAAGAACTCGTCAAGAACATGCATGAACCCTAGTCTTTGATCCATCTTCACGTGTGTGTTCTTGGGCAGCTTTGTTCTCGATTCTGTCTTCGTGACAATGGACCTCGGCATGAAATGCCGAGGCGCTTGGTAGTCGAGGGGTTTGGGCAAACAGGGTCCGGCATGCACGCCGAGGTCGCTACACCGAGGTGCACGTTCAACACTTAGTTGTTTCCAGCTTCATTTCTTACGTGTGCATGCCTTGATTCCAACGTGCCGACGTGTCAGCACGAGGCCTAGTTCAGAATACTCCCAAAATATGAGCCTTGACTTGGCCGATGTCGAGGTAATGATGCCGAGCCCTGAGAAAACACTTAGCGCGTATCGCAACATATTTGGGCTCGTATTGACCATGTCGCCTTCCGGAAGCAGTAACTTTCAACCCACGACTCCAAATGTACTGAGACCAGTCCCATAGTCAAGATGACTCAATAAGCTCGAACTTTGATGAGGAAAGCGTCGGAGCTTGGGAAGTAGAAGGCTTCCTGGATTTCACATCTTTGAACCGCATTGGAATCACCGGAAAATAAGCTGTTTGGACCGATGTGAACTCTGGAGACTTTATCTTTCAAACCACTCGTCCGAATTGAGCGACCCCAACTGTTCTGAAAAGGACTTTCACAGATCTCAAACTTTGATGAAGACCGGGCAAGCTGGTTCGGTCCGGAAAGGTTCCGTCCGCCGTGATCTTTGTGCTCCGCCGTTCGGTTCTCGGATGCGCGTAATGTTGGTGCACCTTCCGGAAGCTGTATCTTTCTCCCCACGGGTCCGAATTGGATGATTTCAACTGTTCTGGGATCTTTGTTTGATTATCTCCAACTTTTCTGAAGACCCCGCCAACTGGTTCGGACCGGAAGGTTCCCCGGATTGCAGATCTTTGAGACGCGCGGACAAGGACAGATTTTGGTCGAGAAAAGCTTCCCGCGGTAAGGAAAATGACCGAGGGCTGTGTACCGCGGTAAGCTTTTTGGTCGTAAAAATTCCTTCGCCTCGGACAAAACTCATCCCGCGGTATTTACGCCTGATCTTCGACCCAGGCTGACTTTGGTCGATCAGTACGGATTTTGGTCGGTGCTGAGCGATCGGTAAGCTTTTTGGTCGAGGTTGAACGATCGGTAAGGATTTTGGCCGGTAATGAGCGATCGGTAAGGTTTTTGACCAAGGTTTCTGTCCGTCCGGTACGCAATTTGGCCGAGAAATTCCTCCAAGCGGTTTTCACCATTTTTGACCCTTTTCTTCACCGTCTTCTTCTCTGCTCCTCTTCTCAAGCTCCAAATGACTCCCAAAGCACCTGATAAAGACTTCAAAACATGCAAAACTCTTTGGGACCTAATGCAAGCCCTAAATCCTGTTTTCATGCCTAGAGACTCAATTTACATGGGAAAACACAAGATGAGGACTCTAAAATGCACTCTAAATGATGTAAAATATAGACATATCAGCATGCCTTGATTCCAACGTGCCGAGGCGTCAGCCCGAGGTCTAGTTCAAAATACTCCCAAGATATGAGCCTTGGCTTGAGCAATGTCGAGGTTCTGATGCCGAGGCTTGAGAAAATACTTAGCGTGTATCGCAACTCATATGGGCTCGTTTCGACCATATTGCCTTCCGGAAACAGTAGCTTTCAACACACGACTCCAAATGCTCTGAGACCAGTTCCATAGTCAAGATGACTCAATAAGCTCGAACTTTGGTGAAGAAACCGTCGGAGCTTGTGAAGTGGAAGGTTTCCTGGATTTCACATCTTTGCACCGTATTGAAATCACCGGAAAATAGGCTTTTTGGACCGATGTGAACTCCGTAGACTTTATCTTTCAAACCACTGCTCCGAACTAAGCGATTCCAACTGTCCTGAGAGGTTCTTCCACAGATCTCAAACTTTGATGAAGACCGGGCAAGCTAATTTGGTCCGGAAAGGCTCCGTCCGCCGTGATCTTTGGACTCTGCCGTTCGGTTCTCGGATGCGCGTAATGCTGGTGCATCTTCCGGAAGCTGTATCTTTCTCTCCACTGGTCCGAATTGGATGATTCCGATCGTTCTGGGATCTTTGCTTGATTGTTTCCAACTTTGATGAAGGCCCCGCCAACTGATTCGGACCGGAAGGTTCCCCGGATTGCTGATCTTTGAAATGTGCGGACAAGGACAGATTTTGGTCGATAAAAGCTTCCCGCGGTAAAGAAAATGACCGAGGACTGTGTACCGCGGTAAGCTTTTTGGTCGTAAATCTCTCTCGCCTCGGCCAAAAACTCAACCCGTGGTATTTTGCACCCGATACTCGACCCAGGCTGATTTTGGTCGATCGGTAAGGATTTTGGCCGGTAATGAGCGATCGGTAAACTTTTTGACCGAGGTTTCTGTCCGGCCAGTACGCGATTTGGCCGAGAAATTCCTCCAAGCGGTTTTCACCATTTTTGACCCTTTTCTTCACCGTTTTCTTCTCTGCTCCTCTTCTTAAGCTCCAAATGACTTCCAAAGCATCTGATAAAGGCTTCAAAACATGCAAAACTCTTTGGGACCTAATGCAAGCCCTAAATCCTATTTTCATGCCTAAAGACTCAATTTACATGGGAAAACATATGATGAGGACTCTAAAATGCACTCTAAATGATGTAAAATATAGACATATCACTTGTTGGGGAGGGTATACTTGATCTTGGGGATGGGCTACATTGGTGCTTCTATAAGACAAGTTCTGGTTCTTGTTGAAGTTGTTGTAACCCTGAAACTTGTTCTGATTACCTATGTAGTTCAGCTCCTCTTGTGTAAGGCCCACTTCATTGATGTTCTCAAAGCAACTCCTCTCTTGAGACTCACCTACATAGTGTATAGGCTTTTGAGTGGCAACCAGGGCTTTGTCAAGCTTGATATGCAGCTCTTTAATCTTCTCTTCCAACCTTTGTTGGGTACTAGAGTCCTCACATCTGTTGGCTCTATAAAAGTCTTCTCCATAGGTGTCTTGGTTCATGGCTAAGTTCTCAACAAGTTCCATAGCTGCATTGATTTCTTTTGCCAAGAAATTTCCATTTGGTGCTGTGTCCAACTGAATCCTGATCTTAGGAACAGCTCCTCTATACAAAGTGCTAAGGAGAGAGGCTTCTGAAAAGCCATGATGTGGACACTTGTTTGTGTAGCTTCTAAACCTGTCCAAAGCTTCTCCAAAGGTCTCATTAGAATGTTGAGTGAAGCTGGAAATCTGGTTCCTTAGCTTTGCAGTCCTTGAGCTTGAGAAGAACTTGTATAGAAAGGCAATCTTGCATTGCTCCCATGTGTGGATGGATCCTCTTGGGAGGTTCTTTTCCCACTGATGTGCCTTATCTCCTAGGCTGAATGGGAACAGTCTCAGTTTGAAGCTGTCTTCAGATACCCCATTGATCTTAGTGAGATCACAAACTCTGTCAAACTGATCCAGATGCTCCAAGGGATCCTCCATAGGTAAGCCATGGAACTTCTGATTCTGAACCATATTGATCAAAGAGGCCTTCACCTCAAAGTTGTTGTTTTGGACCGGAGGTGGCCTGATTCCTGCTCCATAAGCTCGGTCATTCTCACCAACAAAGACTGGTTGAGGCTGATGACGTATGGGTGGGTTGGGTAAGGGTTGTGGCTGGTTAACTTGAGATAGGTCTTGGCTCTGGTTACCATGATCGTGTCCCTGATGGACCTGAGCCTGTTGAGCTTGAATTCCAATCCCATTACCAGCTCTTTGACCGTGATCAGCTTCTTGAGCCTGATGCTCATTCCCAACTTGCTGATCCATTCCTAACCTTTCCAACTGAACAGCTCTTTCTCTTTGTCTTCTTGCTTGGATTCTTGTGATCATAAACCTGAAAACAAAGACAGAACTTGAAAGGTGATCAGTAAAACAAAAGAAACTTGATCTCAAAAACTATATCAGAAACCAATGCTAACAATCCCCACACAATATGGCAACGGCGCCAATTGATAACTAAGGTTTTCAAGGCTTTAATAAGGGTTATCAATCCCCTTGTCAAAGTAGTATAAGGGGTGTCAATCCATATGTGTGGTAGTTAGGCACTAGTGTATGTGATAAGTTCTTAAGTCAAGTGATCAAAGATGAGTTTTGGTGTGAACAAAGTAACAAGAAAGCATAAAACAAGGAACAAACAAGCTATGATTAATGAACTAAGCAAGCAAACAAAACAAGATGATGGTGATTAAGCAAATGATAAAAGCTAAACCTCTAGATGTGATCATTGATTAGGGTGCTTTAGATATTGAATCATGATGCTAAGAACATAATGCAACACTTGCTACTCTTTAGTCTAGGCTTCTTAATCAGATTAATTCATTCCCATGACAATAATCCCTTTGCAAATCACTTAATCAAGTCTAACAACCATTAGATATAATCAAGCAATCAGCAAGCATAATGCATCAAGCCTAATAAGTGACCAAACAATCACTCAACCAAGAAGACTGAATCTTATACAGAAAGACATAACAAGCAATCACATGATCTTAAACATTTCAACTTAGAACTCTAATCTAGACTAATCCTCTCATGAAGGCATTAATCTCTACACTAATCCACTTTCAAACCAAATCATCATTTGTGAAATATGAATCAATGAGCATTAAGAAACAGTTCTAATATGTCATTCATGCATTTAACAAATCATTCCCATGATGAAAAAGGCATAAACCCTTAAGTTAGCTCATTCAAGCATTTCATTAAACACCTTGTGGGTGGAGAAATGCCTAAGTTCTACATCAAGCTTATAATGAGAGATCTAGCATTAAGAGCAGCTAACTAAGGAAATGAAATGAGAATCTAGACCCTAAACATCACAAATCAATCATCTAAGCACCCTAATCTACACACCTAGAAGTTTAAAAGATGACTACTCACTAATCATGAAAAACACATCTAATCTTTTGCAAGAGATGATGTTAATCATGATTAGAAGCAGAAATGAGATGATGAGATGATGAGAAACATCTTTGGAATGATCAAATCCCTTAGATATCTCTTAATCAAACTCGTTTTAACATTAAAAAGGAAAGAGAAACAAGAGAAAACAAAGCTTAAGTCTTGGAAAAAACCCTAAAAAGCATATATAGTGTCTCTTGCGGACCGGGTCAGCCCAGGACAAACTGGGTCCTGACCCGGCTTTGATGGATAGTGGTGTGGTTTGCCACGGTCAGATGATGCTTGGACAGACCGTGGCAAACTGACCGTGGCAAACTGATAGTGTCAAAGTTCTTGGACAGATTCTTCATGATCAAGGTTGCCATGGCTTGATTTACACCATGTCTAGTGGCCGTGTCTCTTCTTTTCTGGGTTTGGGTGATGAACTTCTAGGATTGCCACGGTCTAGTAGCTCTTGGTCAAGCCCTGTGGCAAGTGGTCGTGTCCTAGACCGTGGCATTGAAACCGTGTCAAGTGTCGAATGCTTGTAAAGTTCTTCCCAGCCAAGTGTTTGTTTGCCACGGTCAATTGTAGACCGTGACATGAAGATCATGTCATTCGCCGAAGGTGTGCAAAAGTTGCCACGGTCAAGTCCCAGACCTTGGCATTCATCGCGGCATGTTTCACTTAGGTCGCATCATTCAGGGTTGTCTGGACCACTTCGCATTCCAGAGAGTGTAACTCATAAGATAATTGTCCGAATTGAGTCATTCCGGTTGCAGAGGACAGAGGGATCATATATCTCCAACTTTGGTGAAGGAAGCTTCGGTGCTTGGGAAGTGGAAGGCTTCCTGGAGGGCTCATATTTGCAGTGCATTTACACGATCAGAGAGAGACGTCTATACATGTGTCCATTCCGGAGACCGTATCCTCCTTCTCATAGCTCTGAATTGAATGATCTCGGACGTCCTGGAATGAGGACTCAAATGTATCTGATTCTCATGAAGGCCCCGGAAACTAAATCGGCCTGGAAGTGCACCGGCCTTCGCATTCTTCAGAGCTCATCGGCTTGGTTCAAACCAGCAGCGAGACAGGGGTTTCTTCCGACGAGCTTAACTTTCTGCTCACGAGTCCGAATTCTATGATTCCACTTGCTATAGAACCGTGATCCAATCCTCTCCAACTTTGATGCAGCACCCGACAGTTGAATCTGACCGGAAGGTTCCCCGGACGGGCGATTTCGGAAACGTGTCTGCACCCGGAGATTTTGGCCGAGACATTCAATAGCCGGTACGCGTTTTGGCCGATAAGGTCTACCCGCGGTACATGAAAATGGCCGATAAAAACCTTCCTGGTACGCGAGAATGGCCGAGAACCTCCAAAAACCGAATTTCACCACTTTTCAAGCTTTGATCACCATTCCACTTCCTGGATTCAGCTTTTCAGCTCCAAATAGCTCCAAATACACCTGATAAACACTCAAAACATGCAAAGACTCATTGGGACCTAATGCATCTCCTAAGTTCTAAAACAAACCCTAAGGACCTAAAATGCATGAAATAAAACATGATTTGGAATGAAATATGCAACCTAAATGATGCAAATTATGGACACATCATAGGCTTAAGTTGTTTCCTGGAAAACTTAAGTCTAGATGGTCTGGTCCCTTTTAGGTTCTTGAAGTTAGGCCTTATGGAGCTGTTGTGTTAGAAGGTAAAGATGGTCAAGAGTTTGTGGTAAATGGTCAGAGGATCAAGCACTACCTAGTCACACAAAGGAAGGAGGAAGCTACATCAGTTCCCCTTCTTGATCCACCATCAGCATAAACTTGGTATCAAAGTCAAACTTAGAGACTTTAAACAAAGTGCTCTTGGGAGACACCCCAAGCTTATCTTTGTACATAGTTCTTTATTTTTTATGTTTTAGGATCTTTTGATGGGTTTTGTGAGTTGATCTCAGGTTCTAGGTGATTTTTAGAGGTTGTGGCTCAAGGACAGAGTGGAAGTGCACAGATGTGCGCTGTAGTACTTAGGGTATCGATCCACAGAGACTTAGTTGTTTCAGTACAAATTCACGGTAATGCTTAAATCAGATTAGAACTAAACAGGTTTGGGTTTTGGTTTTGGGTTTTGGTTGTCACGAAATTTAAACTAGAAAGCTAAACAAGTAAAAGCAATTAAAAACAAAAGCAAATAAAAGCAAGTAAAAATCGATTTTACTTGAGGCCTCAAGGGGTTTCGCAGGGATTCATGGACTAGGCTATATCGATTTTAAACAAGTGATAAAGGTAATCAACTACATATGTTCTAGAACTCGAGGCACGGAAGTATGAATAGCCTACTTTTGCGGCACTAAAAAACTATCTCTCGCAACCCTGATCAGGAGGTTTCCACTCTGATCCTGGAAGGAAGAAGATGCAATAGCAGAACAAGACTCATCAACATTCACAACTCAACTACAGGTAGGTTTCCACTCCTATAGAATTATTGCTCGTTTCACACTAGTTCAGACAATCAATGAAAGCTTTCGCAACATATCATATCAGATCGGCTTCAAAGTTGCCAGCAGAGAATCATGCAGTATAATCAAAGGCAAACGAAGAACATCTAGAAGATTATTAATCCTAAATCTATCGATTCATAAGCAAAGACACATGAAATTCCCTTTGAAAAATCCCTTTAAACCCAACTGGGTAACTACTCAAAAATATTGTAAACAATCATCACAGAGTATTGAAAGTTGCAGGAAATTAAAGAAAACAGGGAAGAAAAACGAAGAACAAAGTCGCAGATGGAGGCGCGATGATGCTCTCCTCGACGGCTCCTCCTTTAAGGGCGGCGGCTCCTAGGGTTTGTGATGCACACAAACTCTCTCTCTCTCTCTCTCTAAGTATGTCGTTTCTATTGATCTCCTCCTTTTAGAATGACCTAAAGAGGGTATTTTAGCTTCTGGAGTTGTCCTGGACACTTAGGGCTTCAAAAATAACGAAAGTAATTGATCTGGGCTTTAATTAAGTCGTCTGGAAGGTGAACGTTGTCTGGTCGCGGCCGTGATAGCCCCACCCGCGGGGAAATAGGTGTTGGCCGCGATCCCGGCTAATGCTCTCTTCCGGAACTGCATTTTATGTCATTCTTGCATCGGGAGTATCTGAAGATCTAACCGTTGGATTGTCTCCAAACCAAGTGCATTAGAAAGCTGGTTGGATCCTCTATGTTGGGGGTGATCAGACGGTGAAAAGGTCTTCATCTCTTGCCATACTTCTGATGGTCTGTATTTATCCGAAATTGCTCATTTGTTCCAAATTGCATATCTTTTGCCCAAGTTTCCTGAAAAGTCTTTCGAAACTCTAAAACATTGAAAACACTTTAGAAACCATTGAAAACAGAGTTAAAACACCTGCATAAGACATAATTATGATCCATAAAAGTGGTCAAAATACAGTGTTATCAACTCCCCCAGACTTACCTTTTTGTTTGTCCTCAAACAAACTCAGATCAAGCCAGGAAATAATTTTAAAATTCTCAGGAACTAAACAATATCTCAGTGACCGTCCTTCTAAACCATAACTTATCGTGAAACATCTATTTGGATCTAGTCTAGAAAATTCTCACCAAAATACAAGCAAACTAGTCTGTTAATCCGTCATGCAAAAATCTACACACTTAGATCTAACTTCCAGTCAACTAGCTCTCTACATTCATTAGGTGCAATAGTGAATCCTAATCAAAGACATTATTCAGCGTATACGGTGTTTGGCATTAAAGCTATTTAAATGGTGGAGTTTAAGTGTTTCGGGTTACCTAAAGATCTGGAAGATGCAAGATATTATGCAAAACCGCAAGAGAGAGAAGGACCTATTGATGACCGCAGATTTTCAGTCACTTCTCCTTTGCCAATTGTTGTTGCATAATCTTCCTCCTTTGTTGCAAACAACTGTTCCCCCAGACTTAAATCTTTTCCGGGAATCATAAAGATAATCTCCAAAACTCCATAAAATCGAACTCTAGCTTGCCTCAAAGATAAAATTTGATCCTCCTAGACTCTCTAAGGCTTTAAATTTCCTTTCCCTTCTATATTTTTCTTTTCTTTTCTTTTTTTTGTTTTAAAGAGGAAACAACCTTTTATAGAGAGAGTCTAAGGGACGAAATTGTACCAAGATTTTGAAGTTTTTCCAAAGCAAACTGAGTTTTCTCTTTTGTTGGATCATTCCAATGAAATCGCAGGTCTTTGTCTTCAGTGACTGAAAACCGTGTTGATCCTCTTTCTCTCCGACTTTTCTGCACATCTGCATATAGGAAAATGAAAAACAAGAATGCATGTGGTTTGAAAGAGGTTAGGTTCGGTGGGGAACTAGCTAAAGATGAACTAGCCATTCAGGATCAACAAAAAGTGGTAAATGGATAAAGAAGTCCTAAATGTATGATTGTTTCCCTGATCTAATGCTCTAATGAGAAAATTAAGTCAAAATTAAGTCCAGATAAAATGAGCTAGTATATCCTGTCAGAAATAATTTCCATGAATAAAATTCCTCTGGTGGGATTTCGTAATGCAAGTACTTAGCTACCGCCTAGTCTAGGCCTAAATCACAAAAAGAACAAAAACAAGGAAATATCGTAGAGGCACACTGGTCTAAATCATCATAGTATTGTTTATTGTGTTCCTGGTTTGAAAACTTTTTGAAAAAACATTTTGAAAACGATTTTTGAAAGATTTTATAAAAAAATTTGCTGGGAAAAATTTTATGTAAAACATTAAGCGAAATAAAATATTAAGCGGGTTGCCTCCCACTAAGCGCTTGTTTCAAGTCGTTAGCTTGACATTTTTGCTCGATTAGACTTAACCGGGGTTGTGACACTCCTTGATCTCATCACTGGCCGATGATGTATCAATCAAAACAATCACTTCTCTTTCGTCTTCTCTTTCTTCAGCCAGATATGGCTTTACACGCTGTACATTCACTGTGAATGAGTTTCCGGTTTTGTCCCACAGGACGATGGCTCCGTATGGTTTGACTTCCTTTATCGTGAAAGGTCCGGACCATCTTGAACGTACTTTTCCTGGAAAAGCTTAAGACGGGAATTGAAAAGAAGAACCTTATCGTTAGGAGCAAAAGTTCTATGAATAATCTTCTTATCATGATATGCTTTAGTCTTCTCCTTGTAGATCTTCGAGTTTTCGTAAGCATTGTGTCGGATTTCTTCTAACTCTTGAGGTTGAAGTAGTCTTCTTTCTCCAGCTGTTTTCAAGTTCATATTCATCTCCTTGATAGCCCATTGCGCCTTATACTCGAGTTCTACTAGAAGGTGACATGCTTTTCCATAAACTAGTTTAAATGGTGTTGTTGCCAATGGTGTCTTGAATGCTGTTTGATATGCCCATAATGCATCGTCAAGATTTGTAGATCAATCCTTGCGATGAACTGCTGTTGTTTTCTGCAAAATCGACTTGATTTCTCTGTTTGAGATTTCAACTTGACCGCTGGTTTGGGGATGGTATGGAGAAGCAACTTTATGCGTAACTCCGTTCTTTCTAAAAAGATCCTCGAAAACTCTGATGAAGAAATGTGATCCTCCGTCGCTTATCACAATTCTAGGAACTCCAAAACACGGGAATATAACTGAATTAAACAGCTTCATGACGACCTTTGCATCGTTGATGGGGCTAGCGACTGCTTCAACCCACTTAGAGACATAGTCTACTGCTACAAAGATGTTTTGGTTTCCAAAAGAAGTCGAGAACGGTCTCATAAAATCTATTCCCCAGACATCAAAAATTTTGACTTCGAGAATAAAATTTTGAGGCATCTCATTCCTTTTGCTTATGTTGCCCATCCTTTGGCATTTATCGGATTGCGATATATAAGCTTGAGTATTTTTGAACAAAGTAGGCCACCAAAAACCTGCTTGTAAGATCTTTGAAGCAGTTTTGAAGGTTGCGAAATGTCCTGTTTAAGACGAGCTATGGCATCCGAATAAAATCCCTTCCATCTCTTCTTCAGGCACGCATCTTCGGAATAACCCATCAGCACATCTCTTATAGAGATATGGTTCATCCCAAAAATAATGTCTTACGTCTTTCAAGAACTTTTTCTTCATATAACCAAAGAATTGTGGTGGTTCTACATCAGCTGCGAGGTAATTCACTATGTGCCTAAACCATGGTGTGTTAAAAGCATCTGATTTTCGCATGAGTTGCCTTAGTGGTGCGGTATTGGCATTGGTGGGAGTAGTATCAATTGGATAGATGTTTTCTTCTGGCAAACTATCATTCAAAGACAATCTTTCTTCAAATCGAATTCGTGAAAGATGGTCTGCAACTCCATTATCTGCTCTTTTCCGATCTCGAATTTCGATGTCGAATTCTTGCAGTAGGAGGATCCATCTTATCAGCCTCAGTTTAGTGTCTTTCTTAGACATTAAATACTTAATTGCAGCATATCAGTATGAACTATGACCTTAGATCCTACGAGATAAGAACGCAATTTCTTAAATGCAAATACGACAACTAGAACTTCTTTCTTTGTTGTAGCATAATTGCATTAAGATTCGTCTAGAGTTATGCTTGCGTAGTAGATTATGTGCAGTTTCTTATCTTTTCGTTGGCCAAGAACTGCTTCGACTGCATACTCACTTACATCGCACATGATTTCGAATGGGAGTTTCCAATCAGGTGCTTGCACGGCAGGAGCGGAGACAAAGGCTTCTTTGATCTTATGAAACGCGGCTAAGCACTCATCATCGAACTCGAAGTTCGTTTCCTTGCAAAGCAAACGCGTAAGAGGTCTAGCTATTTGACAAAAATCTTTTATGAAACGCCTATAGAATCTTGCGTGTCCTAAGAAACTACGGATGCCTTTTACGTTTGTAGGGGGTTGTAGGCTTGTCATGACTTTGATTTTAGCTTTGTCAACTTCAATTCCTTTTCCCGTAATACTGTGCCCAAGCACGATTCCGTCTTGTACCATGAAGTGACATTTTTTCCAATTTAATACTAAGTGCTTATCTTCACATCTTTGCAGAATTTTACCAAGGTTGCCTAGGCATTTTTCAAAAGACGATCCATAGACGGAGAAATCATCCATGAATACTTCCATGAAATCTTCGATAAAGTCTGTGAAGATTGACATCATGCACCGCTGGAAGGTAGCAGGTGCATTACACAATCCAAAAGACATACGTCGGTAAGCGAATGTGCCATAAGGACAAGTGAATGTCGTTTTTTCTTGATCCTCCAGTCGAATAAGAATTTGTAAAAATCCGGAGTATCCATCAAGGAAGCAATAGTATGGGTGATTAGCTAACCTTTCTTGCATTTGATCTATGAAGGGAAGTGGAAAATGATATTTCCTAGTTGCTGCGTTCAGTTTCCGGTAATCGATGCACATATGATGTCCAATTACTGTTCTTGTAGCGATCATTTCATCCTTATCGTTATGACAGTGACTCCTCCTTTCTTTAGGACAACATGAACGGGGCTAACCCAAGTGCTATCTGAGATAGGAAATATTATTCCGGCTTCTAAAAGCTTCATAATATCCTTCTTGACAACATCCATGAGATTAGGGTTCAGTCTCCTTTGACTTTCGATTGAGTTTTAGCATTATCCTCTAGATTAATCTTGGGCATACAAAGATCTGGAGAAATTCCAAGTATGTCATCAAGTGAATATCCTAAGGCTTTTCTATGCTTTCTCAGATCAGACAACAGCATTATGGTTTCTTCTTCTGTTAAACCTGAGTTTATAATGACAGGGTGAGTTGAATTTGGTCCAAGGAAAGCGTACTTAAGTCCGACGGGAAGAGGTTTAAGCTCGACTTTAGGGGCTTTAAGCTCACTCCAAGGATCATTAATTGCTGCATCAGTGTTTTTTGGAGGTGTAGGAAAGTTTGTTTGGTCCTTAAGATCTAGATAGTTTAGAGGTTTCCTATAAGTTTCGGACTTATCAAGCATACGCGCGCATTCACTCAAAATTTCTTCAAGGAAATTTGATATGCTCAAAGTTAAATCCCTAAGCTACTCTGCAAGAGCACAGATGTGCAGTTGTAGTATCTAGGGGTCGAACCACAGAGACAAGAAATCACTCAATAAACCTTATGTAGATAGAGTTACGCTAAGCCAAGATATGCGAAATAAATAGTATTGCGACAAAAGTAAATAGAGTAGCGATGAAGACAATTGTAAATTCGATGTGATGAAGGATAGGTCTAGGGTGATTTTCAGGAGATCAATGAATGCAAATCAACTTAACAAGTCAGGATTCAGTTATTAAGCACGGTTCTTGAACTCGAAACACAAAACTATAATTAACCAACTTCCGTTGTGAGAATTATCTATGTTAAAATCCTAGAATTCCAAATTCCTTTGCAAACCCTAAAGATTTAAACCAGCTTTAATGCTCAAGTTCGATATGTTCACAAAGTTCCTAAACCAAATTCCTTTGCGAATAGTTACTTTGCTCAACTCAGGTTCTTTCCAGTTATTCAATTACACTTCCGTGTCAATTAAGCAACCTAAGATCTAAGTTCTAGGTGATCAGTCCAGAATTAGCTTTAAGAACAACCTAAGGTGAAGAACAAATAGATATGAACCCTAACTAGCAAGTTAATTGATCATTCAGAGAAAACCCTAATTAACCCTAAACCTAACAGATGTTCTACTCAGACATGGTTATTGAAACAACAAACATGATGAATAGAAAGCAATAGAATAAATCGAAATAGATAAAGGGGTTCGAAATCTTCTCTCTAAACGAACAGAGTACAGACTTGTCTCCCCAAGCTCAGAAATCGCGAAAGCCGAAAAACTCAGAGTATCTCTCTCTCAAAAATCTAAGGTGTGTGTAAAAAGGGAATAAAAATCCTATATATATCTCTAAGACACGTTTTGGGCTTCCTTGAAAACGTTTGGGCCCAACTCCTTCTTCAAATAGGAAACAAAATCGCCTTTTCCTTATTTCTCTGACAAGTGTCGCACGTCACTCTCCATGGTGTCGAGCGTCACTAAAGCACAAAATCCATACTTGACGAATTTGATCCTGATTAAGCTCCAAAGTGCTCCAAAATCTCCAGTTAAGCTCTAAACGTACCTATGACCTGTAAAGACTCCAAAAGACTCGAAAGACACTAAAAAGACTCTATAAATAAGACATATACCATGGTTAAAAACCATAAAAACCATGATATATCAACTCCCCCAGACTTAGCATTTGCTTGCCCTCAAGCAAACAGAACACCAAACAAGAGAAAGAAATTTGAAAACACAGAGACTCAACCTTTCATTGGAACATCGCTTTTGACTGATCACCCTGCAACTCAACTACTGCTTCATCATTCCAAATCAAACCACCATGTACTTCTCCGTAGACATTCAAAGCTTTCCAGATTAAGTCCAAAATTCTACAACATGGTCCATAAACCTTCATCGCTGGATCTCACTGATGATTCAGATGCCAAGAACCTTCTAGATTCTTTCCCATTCTGTACTCAAACAAATCAGCCATACAAACTTTGGTACTTTTCTCTCCCCCAGACTTATTCTTTTCGCACACTCATCATCATTTTTTTATGGCATATACTCGATAAGGGTAAAGCTGCGAGTACTGATGGTGTTTGCCACCAAGTCCCCAAGTTGTCCCCTTACCTTGTATCAAAGGTTTTCAGCGAATAGTGGGGTCATGGGAAACATTCCTACCCCTCACTTCTTTCCTTTGTGTGATCATTCCAACTTAGAAGTGAAATAATGAGATCCTTGGAAACATTCCTAGCCCTTCACTCCTAAGCGAAAATCATCTCAATCTTTTCGCCTTTTTCTTTGTTTTTCTTCTTCTTAGCTCGTTACAAGGGAGAGAAATACCAACATTAAATTTCACACAGGCTTTCATTGATCAAGTATGAACGAGGAATCAAGCTCTAAGGCATTAGTCACATCAGCGAGTTAAAAGTGAAGTTCAGTACTTAGCTCAGGTTAGTGGATTCTGTTGGAAACATGGACGCCTCTAGTCAACTGGTCAGCCTTTGGATTTTTCATTAGTCGGATCCAGACTGAATCTGCAGCAGTGGTCATTTAGGTGAAAGGTCAGCACAATAATTCCAGGAAAAGCATCATGATCTCCAACAAGTTTTGACTCAAAAACGTTTTGACACAACTGACTCTTAAGAAAAACAAACAAAATGTCAGCAACTACCTCCCCCAGACTTGAATAACACTGTCCCTAGTGATATCTAGTCCGAAGGTGGCGAAACAAAATAAAAGAAACAGAGAAACGCAGGAAAAACGAAGAACTTACCTGGCTGCAATGATGGTGTCGCGCGACACTGATGATGGTGTCGTGCGACACTTGTTTTCCTCGTACCGAATTGCAGCAGACCAATCCGAATTTCTGGTTTGACTCTGGTTGCCTGATTTCCTAAATTTTTTTTTTTTTTTTTTTGAATAGAAGCAAGTGACAAGCGACACCGAAGGTGGTGTCGCTCGACACTAACATCTGCTTCACCTGAGACACGAAAAGAAAAACGAAAATCAACTGAAACAAAAAGACTTATGTACAGACTCACCAGTGGATTGCCTTCCACCAAGCGCTTGTTTAAAGTCATTAGCTTGACTATGGATAGACTATGCATCTGGTGGATCAGACAGTGGCAAAGAGTGCCTCTGTGAAATTCGTCTCATCCATGGTGGTGTGTAAGCGTTTTGCGCATGAGGTCGTCCAAGGAATGCAGGAATAGCACCAGGGTGAGATCTGTGTTTGGGTGGCCTTGACCTATTCCCTGCAATATCATCAACGAAAAACCAAGTGCTCTACGATAATCTCGTAGCTTGCGTCGTGAGACAGAGCCTGCATCCTTTGAATCAGTTCCAATGATATCACGAGAATTAGGCTTAGGTTCAAGAGGTGTGTACCTTTGCTTTGGTGGAGATGGATGGAGTGCAATGTTTGGAGCTTCCTGATCAAAAGCACTCATTGGTTCTGTAGACGTCTTAGTCAACTCAGGTTGATCTTTCACCTTCTCAGCATCAAACACGTTCTGATCTCCCACTATCACTTCAGGTATTGCACTGACTTGGAATGTCTGACCATCTATGGTGGGATCCTTCAGCTTCTCCATCTTGAAAGTCATAATGGTATCTCCCAGGTGGAGATCAAGGTTACCGTGCTTGACATCAATTACTGCTCCAGCTGTAGCTAAAAACGATCTTCCCAGGATAAGAGGATCTTTGGGTTCTTCTCCATATTCCAGAACCACGAAATCTGTAGGAATTATGCAATCACCAACTTTAATCGGAACATCCTCCAAGACACCTTTTGGGGTTCTTTTAGATCGATCTGCTAGGATCAAAGAGATCTTAGTTGACTGGAAATCAGTCATCCCAAGACTAACAGCTACAGAGTATGGCATGAGGTTGACACTCGAACCAAGATCACACAGCGATCTCTCGAACCTCTTTGAGAAGATAGAACAGTCCAAAACAAAGCTTCCTGGGTCTGAGAGTTTCTCTGAAATCTTATTCTGAATCACAGTACTGACCTGTTCATTGATCATCATCACTCCTTCCTCATGACTCAGATTATTATTTACCATTCTCTTCACATAGTGTCTGAGAGTAGGAGCAATCTTCACAGCATCAACCAAAGGAATCTCAATCACAAGTTTCTCCATCAAAGTCTTGCATCTGGCATCATCTATCTCCTGCTTGGACTTCCTAGGACTCCTTGGGTAAGGAACCTTAGGTTTGTAAACCTTTTCCTCAGCAGAGTTCGAATTTTGAGCAATATCAGCATTGCTCTGCAATTGGTGACGCGCGACACTGGTTGTGGTGTCGCTCGACACCGGCTCTGCAACTTCGAAATTTTCTTCAGATTCGTCCAACTCCACGATTCCATCCTCAGAAACACCCTTTTTCAGCACAGGAGTCAACTTTTTACCACTTCTTAACGAGATGGCACTGCAGTAATGCCTAGGATTGGTATCAGTCTTCCCAGGAAGGAATCCTTCTTGCCTTTTTACAGACTCTGCAGTCTGAGCAACCTGAGTATCAAGCTTCTTGACATGAGTGTTCAGAACTTCAATTTTTCCATTCAGATCCAGATATAGAGCATCAATCTTCCCATTGAAATCCACAGTCATCTTCTGCTGACCTTCCAAAATCTGTTCCAGCATAGACTTCACCTCATTATCTGGAGTTTGAGTAGGAAGAGAACCATAGTTCCTTGAAAACCTGTTGTTGGAGTAGGATGTCTGGTACTGAGGTTTGGAGCTGTAACCAGAAGAGTTCTGATTACCTGTGAAGGTACTCCTCTGATTATTTCCATTGTAATTCGTGTTCCCTTGCCCAGAACCAAATCTCTGACCCTGAAATCCAGCTCCATTGATGAAGTTAACATCCTCTTCCTCAAAAGCTTCATCTGGTCCGAAATTCTGAACTCCTGCAGGGTATCTGACAGATTTCTTACCCACAAGAAGACTATGCACAGAGTCAAGCTTAGCATTCACCTCAGCAATTTGCGATCCATCCAGGTTCCCAGCCTGCTTCCTTCGCTGATAGTCTGCATTCTTGGTACTATTGCTAGATGCCAAGTTTTCGATGAGCTCAACAGCTTCGTCTGGGTATCTGGTGTTGAAGTTTCCATTGCTCGCTGCATCAAGAGCCATCTGATACCTCCAGTCGATACCTCTGAAAAAGATACCCAACAATTGCACATCGCTGAAGCCATGATGGGGGCAGTCTCGTTGGTACGATTTGAATCGCACCCAAGAAGCTTTGAATGCTTCAGTTGGTTCCTGAGAAAAAGTTGAAATTTTCGTCCTCAACTCCTCAGACCTAGCATCATCAAAAAAATTGTGCAGGAAGGCATTCCTGGTCTCTTCCCAAGTAGTGAGTGATCCTGGCTCCAACTGCTTCAACCAGTTAGCTGCTTCTCCAGCAAGAGAGTAAGGAAACAGCTTGCAGAGGAGGAAATCGTTGGACACTCCATTGTATTTGATGCTGGTGACCAAGTCCTCAAACCTCTCGATGTGATCCATAGGGTGCTCATGAGAAAGACCATGGAAAGGGTGCTGACCCACAAGAGTGTAGTACACAGGCTTCAGCTCAAAATCGTTTCTTTGAAACGCAGGAGCGCGAATCGCAGAACGATTTGCATAGAACTGCTCAGGCCTGTTGTAGTCTCCAAGTGTTCGTCCACGTCCAGCTGCAGGTGCAGGTTCCCTCGCATTCCGATCCTCTGGAGCGTTCCTCTGTTGTGGAACGATCGCAGCATTCCCACGCAGTGCAGGTGGTGGATTCTGGTCAACAACATCCACTGGTAAAGGAGCTGGTGGAATGATGTTACCATCTCCATCAATCCTTTGGCCTCTCGCATTGCACAGATGACCCTCTCGGTCTCTCCAGGTTCCATCATCATCACGAACAAGTCCATTGGCGTTTTCCATCATTGCCGGATCTCTTGCTTTCCGCTTCGTTCGCTCTAACTCAGCTAGCTGTTCGTTGCTCAAATTCACTAGCGGGATGTCCTTGTTGCTCCTGGTTCCACGAGTATGCATAAACCTGAAACACCAAAAACAAAGAGAGAGAAAACGAAATAAGTAAATTAGGTTATAAAAAGAAAGGTGTCGCGCGACACCACTTGTGGTGTCGCTCGACACTAGGTCGAAAAACTTAGTCGAAACTCAAAAACTAGGTTAAATGGCGAAATCAAGTCCCCGGCAACGGCGCCAAAACTTGATATGCTCAAAGTTAAATCCCTAAGCTACTCTGCAAGAGCACAGATGTGCAGTTGTAGTATCTAGGGGTCGAACCACAGAGACAAGAAATCACTCAATAAACCTTATGTAGATAGAGTTACGCTAAGCCAAGAGATGCGAAATAAATAGTATTGCGACAAAAGTAAATAGAGTAGCGATGAAGACAATTGTAAATTCGATGTGAAGAAGGATAGGTCTAGGGTGATTTTCAGGAGATCAATGAATGCAAATCAACTTAACAAGTCAGGATTCAGTTATTAAGCACGGTTCTTGAACTCGAAACACAGAACTATAATTAACCAACTTCCGTTGTGAGAATTATCTAAGTTAAAATCCTAGAATTCCAAATTCCTTTGCAAACCCTAAAGATTTAAACCAGCTTTAATGCTCAAGTTCGATATGTTCACAAAGTTCCTAAACCAAATTCCTTTGCGAATAGTTACTTTGCTCAACTCAGGTTCTTTCCAGTTATTCAATTACACTTCTGTGTCAATTAAGCAACCTAAGATCTAAGTTCTAGGTGATCAGTCCAGAATTAGCTTTAAGAACAACCTAAGGTGAAGAACAAATAGATATGAACCCTAACTAGCAAGTTAATTGATCATTCAGAGAAAACCCTAATTAACCCTAAACCTAACAGATGTTCTACTCAGACATGGTTATTGAAACAACAAACATGATGAATAGAAAGCAATAGAATAAATCGAAATAGATAAAGGGGTTCGAAATCTTCTCTCTAAACGAACAGAGTACAGACTTGTCTCCCCAAGCTCAGAAATCGCGAAAGCCGAAAAACTCAGAGTATCTCTCTCTCAAAAATCTAAGGTGTGTGTAAAAAGGGAATAAAAATCCTATATATATCTCTAAGACACGTTTTGGGCTTCCTTGAAAACGTTTGGGCCCAACTCCTTCTTCAAATAGGAAACAAAATCGCCTTTTCCTTATTTCTCTGACAAGTGTCGCGCGTCACTCTCCATGGTGTCGAGCGTCACTAAAGCACAAAATCCATACTTGACGAATTTGATCCTGATTAAGCTCCAAAGTGCTCCAAAATCTCCAGTTAAGCTCTAAACGTACCTATGACCTGTAAAGACTCCAAAAGACTCGAAAGACACTAAAAAGACTCTATAAATAAGACATATACCATGGTTAAAAACCATAAAAACCATGATATATCAAAATTGCGTTCGTCTTTTGTGGATGAAAGCGTGACACTTAAAGGGTCGTCGAAAAGTAGATCTTCATAGGCTTCCTCAATAATTCCGTCTAACTCATCAATCCAACAAATTTTGCCATCCAAAGTCGGTTTATCGAAACTTTTGTTCATGTCGAACTGCATAACTAGACCGGCTAGATGAAGGTCAATTTTTCCTTCTGGGACATTGATTATGGCTCCAGCTGTAGATAAGAATGGTCTTCCAAGAATAAAGGGATCCTTAGGTTCTGTTTCTAGTTCTAGAACTACGAAATCGGTTGGTATGGAGCATTTTTCGATTTCGACAGGAACATCAATTAAGATACCTACAGGTTGTCTAACGGAACGATCAGCTAATACTAAGGAAATTTTCGTGGGCTGGAAAGTGTGATGTCCTAAACGTTTTGCTACTGAAAGAGGCATCATGTTTATGGTAGATCTTAAATCACAGAGAGCACGCTCAAAAGCTACATCATTGATGGTGCATGAAAGTACGAAGCTTCCAGGATCATTTTTCTTTTCAGGGATTCGGCTTTGAAGGATAGAACTACATTCATGGGTAATCATCATAACGCCTTCTTCAAGAGTTAAAGAATTTGTTAGAATACCCTTCATGTATTTTCTTAAAGTAGAAATCATAGCACAAGCTTCAACGAAAGGTAATCTCACATTTAATTGATCAATTAGCTCTTTCAGCTTAGGTTTTTCTTTCTCCTTCTTCGGGGCTCTTAAGGCTACAGGATATGGAGTTTTAGGTTTATAGAAACGAGTTGGTGGATGTGGGATCGGTTCTTCTCCGAGAATTTCCCGGGATGTATCTTCTCTTACTTCTTCTCCATTCTTCTCTCCTACCACTTCTTTTTCAACATCTTCAATCGTGACTCTTTCTTTTTCTTTCTCATTTTCCTTACCCTTTCCTCCATCTACGGGATCTTTAGGAAATTAGGGCTCTTTGTAAGCTAATCCACTCCTAAGTGTGATAGCTTTCACATGATCGGAGGGATCTACTTCACTTGAGCTCTTGAAAGAATTTTCACTTGGCTCCTCCTCTGAACTTTCTAAGTTTTTAGAATTAGTTTTGATCATCAGGCTAAGGAGGGTGGAAAATTTTTCATTGAAATCTTCTTGCATCGTTTTTAGTTCAGATCTAAGATCACTAATTTCTTCAGACCTAGATTTTTCAAGCTCTAGCATTCTTTTGTTCAGATTTTCAGATTCAGAAGAGGGAAAACTAGGATAGGGATTGGAATTAGTTTGAATAGCCCATATAGGCTCGAAAGGTGGTTTTCCGCGGTCATAAGGCTCACGACCGCAGTGAAATGAGTCTTGGCCGCGGTCAGAAACAGCACGACCGCGGTGAAAGCTTGCTTGGCCGCGGTCCGAATGAATGGACCCGCAGTGATCAGAAACGAAGGGAAAATCTTGGATTTGATAAACTTCTGCGGTGTTCATCATCTCTTGATCATAAGAATCCATTGGGTTGTCCCAACCATCAAAGTTACATGTATTGTATGCCTTGTTTGATTGTTCCAATCCAAGTTGACTCATTATGCGATGGAGACACTTCATAACTTCCGAAATCTCTTCTTTCTTCTCAGGAAGTGCAGAATTGCCAAAGGTTGCTTGATTACGGATGCTGTTTGCGAATTTGTTGATGAAAACACGAGCATGTTCTACAGATCTAGTTGAGAAGTCTCCATTACTTTCTGTGTCGAAAAAGTGTCGTAACTCTGGAGTAATACCTCGATAGAAGATACCCATCAGGTATTCGTCGGTATATCTGTGATGTGGACAATCTCTTTGGTATTCCCTAAATCTCTACCAAGTATCTAAAAGATCTTCATCTTCTTTTTGTTTAAAAGTCCGTATCTTGTTTATTAAGAGATTGGACCAATTTCTAGTATAAAAACGATTTAGGAAAGCTTTTCTACACGCTGCCCACGTTTTTAGTGAAGTAGGTTCTAATGATTTTAGCGATTTACTGGTGTGGTCTCTCAAAGAGAATGGGAAAAGACTACACTTGTGGTAATCCCCATTTGCGGTAATGGTTGCATATAATTCTTCGAACGTCTCGATATGGTCAATCGGGTGTTCGGATATGTAACCATGGAATTGATTTTGTTGAACTAAATGGATATAGGGTACCTTGATTTCGGTTTTGCCATCCTCTGGTAAGGCTGGTTGAATAGCTCTTAGATCTTCCAAGAATTTCTTGAGTGAATCAAAACTTCCAATCAGTTCATCATCATCTTCATGTTTTGCCGATCCGATTACCTCATTGTCATCATAGATCGGTTCTTCAAACTCATCATCAGTCAGGTCATCATCGCTTGGATCACCATACACACGATATGGTGGATCACCAAGAGTCCCGGGAACATGTTCCCGGTCTCTCATTGTAGAGAAACCTGAAAAATTCAAAAGAAAAAGTAAAAGTAAACAAGTGTTCTAATTGATTTAAGCTGGGATTCGCAACGAAAAAAATCAAAGTTCCCAAAAACAGTGCCAAAAACTTGATGTGATTGTAAAACGGGGTTTTTGTTGTTGTTATATATAGCTTCAGGTTTTAAATTTATAATTCCTAAATGTCTGCAAGTGCACAGATGTGCGTTGTAGTACTTAGGGTATCGATCCACAGAGATTTAGTTGTTTCAGTACAAATTCACGAAATCAGATTAGAACTAAACAGGTTTGGGTTTTGGTTTTGTGTTTTGGTTGTCACAAAATCTAAACTAGAAAGCTAAACAAGTAAAAGCAATTAAAAATAAAAGCAAATAAAAGCAAGTAAAAATTGAATAAATGAAACGCGAATGGAAAGCAAGGAAAATCGAATGAAAAGCAAAGGTTGTAAGCATTGAAAAACAAACGTAGGGCTCAAGGGGTTTCGCAGGAATTCATGGCATATGCTATGTCGATTTTAAACAAGTGATAAAGGTAATGAATGTTGGGGTCGGTTTCACCCTAACCGGTTCAAACCACCTTACGAATAATTGAACATCTGGGAAAGCCGCTTTGGCAAAAGGAATCGGTAATTCGACCGATACGGGCCGAGCCCCCACATAAGGAAAATGGGCTGAGCTGCGCCCAACATCATAAATGGGCCGAGCTGTGAAGGGCCAATAAACAGGCCGAGCCACGCGAAGGACGCTCAGATGGGTCGAACCGTGTATGGGAGAAGATGGGACGAGGTGTGCGCAAGCGAAGATGGGACGAGCTGTGCGCAAGCGAAGATGGGACGAGCCGAAGTCGTTAAGGACATGAGCCTATTTGAAGCCCTAGGTAAAAACATTATGATGGTGGCCGCGCGAAGCGATAAAGAAATATTCTGAAATCTCTCCTGAGATTCTCGGTTAGGCGGTTTGGAGGACTAGTATAAATAGACGATTAATGCGATTCATTATGTAACTTTGGCAACCCTAAGCAATAAAGACTAAACACTTTGACAGCAAATAAAACCTTCTTTCGATCTTGCTGTTCTTGCCATAAACCCTAGAAATTTCGGATCCCTTAAGTTTTCCTTAACAAATTTTTGGTTGTACGAGTTTTGGCTCACACAATTTGGCGCCGTCTGTGGGGAGTCGAAACTTTCTTACTTTAAAATCGACAACACTTTGAGATCTGAGGAACATGGCGAGCAACACCCCCGACGATAACAACAACAACAACAACAACAACAACAACAACAACAACAACAACAAATCCAACAACAACAACGACAACGGTGAGGAGAAGGACACTCCACCATCGGGCACAATAACGGCGACAACTGAAACCCAAGAGGAGATGCAAAACACGATGGCTACATTGATGAAGAAAATCGACGAGCAGGATAAAAGGAACGAGGCGATTACGGAAAGGCTCGATGCGATAACGGCTGAGAGACGACACCCGACTTGGAGAGCCGGAATCTCCGATCCGACGGATGGAGTCCGGAGAGGCTTCGATTTCTCAACACCTTCAGGAGCCTCGGGTAGCGGCACAAGAAACCCCATGGTTCCACCAATGTTTCGTCCCCTCGGCGAACAGACTCCAGCAGCAACCTGAATCAACATGACCGAGCCGCCTCTACTCTGTCGGAATTCAAGGTGACGAGCCGACGAAGAGGACAACGACGTGATCGACGTGGATGCCAAACAAAATGACGGAACCACAAATTCGTAACAAAACGGCTCGGCTCGGCGAATAAGCAAAGAAGAGCTCGCCTCGGCACTAAATGGCATTCAAGCTGATGAAGTCACCGACCCGGCTCGCGACGACAACCCAACTGAAGAAGAGGAAAATCTCCAATGGGTCGAGCAGGCAGAGCGCTAAGACGAGCCGAGGAGAGAAGATCAGGAGCGACTTCACCTATCTAAGAGAATGACTCGTGCTAAAACCCTCGAAATCGAAGAGCTGGAGCCTCAATGGCTCGAACAGTGGCCGAGATACGCGCCATGAAATCTCAAGTGCATAACGCGATAAATGCCGCGCCTGAGATCGATCCAATGCTCGAAGAGTCCCACAGAACACCATTCACAGCAAGAATCACGGAGGCTAGGATTCCCGAACCCGGGAAAGTGAGAATCCTATTCTATGAAGGCACAACTGACCCGAAGGCGCACATCACAGCGTTTCGAATAGCAATGGGATGAGCCTTCACAAGGAACGCTGCCAATCTGACCGAGCGGGAGGTAGATGCCGTATATTGCCTGCTCTTCATAGAGCATCTCAAGGGAGCCGCACTGGAATGGTTTTCAAGACAAGAGTGCAATTCAATCGGCAGTTTCCAACAGCTCTCCACTTTTTTCCTGAAGCAGTATTCGATGTTCATGGATCGAGGAACCTCCGATGCCGACCTATTTACACTATCCCAAGGACCGAACGAACCGCTTCGGGACTACATGGCAAGGTTTAAGGCAGTCGTGTCTAAAGTAGAAGGAATAAGCGACAAGGCTGCACTCGAGGCTCTGAAGCGGTCCTTGAGGTACAAATCTGAATTCCGACGGGAAATGGCCCTCAACCCGCCACAACGATTCAAGACGCCTTACATTGGTCATCAGACTTTGTCGTAAATGAGGAAGAGATAAAAAATCTGGACGAGCAGTACGAAGCGATGAAAGCACCGATCCGGAGCTCAATCTTGATGCGCCCCTCGAAGAAAGGTAACCCATCAAACAAGGCAACAACACAGAGCTCGGAGGAACCGAGTAGCGGAGGCGCCCACAACTACCAAGTAGGCGCTGGATGTTAGAATATTTAGAGACTAAGCGGAATAAAGAGATTTGAGAGAGTATGCAAAAGAGATGAGAGAAAGAGTTCCCAAAGAGCTGTGTTTATTCATTCTCGTCTTTGATACATATATAGAGGAGACAGAATAGAAACTAGGTTTAGCTAAGCTACAATACAAAAGAAAGTGGTTAGAGACATAAGGAAACATGTGAGTCTTGAGCATGGATCCCGAGAGATAGTGACAGCTCCAACGGTCACAAGACCAAGTGTAAACGACGCGCCAAGGGGGGACCATTGTACGGACACCAACTCTCTTCTTCCTTAAACCTCACACGTGATCCCTTGAGCCTTCTCTCCTTATTAAAGACTAACACCGATTCAAGCCCTAAAGCATAGAACCTTTCTTGACCAATACTCCCCCTCAAGCTTAGCCATCGAAGTTGTTTAGATTGCTATGCTTGAAGACCCATGAGCATCACCTCATTAAAAACCTTAACAAGGAAAACCTCATGGGACAAAACCTTGTTAAGGGAAAAAGAGTGTGATGTCCATGGATCAAGGACTATGATCAAGGGCGACTAAGGTCCACAAGTCCTAGCTTGCTAAAGAGATTGTTGCAAACTTTAAGACTTGCGGCCTTAGTGAAAATATCAGCCAACTGGTCTTCACTTCTTGTGTAGCACGGTAACACCACACCTTCCTCAATCTTCTCACGGACCTTATGGCAATCTATTTCAATAGACTTTGTTCTCTCATGAAACACCGAGTTTGTTGCAATGTGTATAGCAGCTTGGTTATCACAATGCATTGTAATCGGACCTTCTTGCTCAATGCCAAGGTCTTTAAGGAGCGCCTTAAGCCAGGTTAATTCACTTGTAAGCTTCCTCATTGCCCTATATTCAGCTTCTGCGGTTGAGCATGAGACCACCTTTTGCTTCTTAGTCTTCCAGGTTACAAGATTTCCACCAATGAAAGTACAATACCCACTTGTTGACTTTCTATCAACACGATCACCAGCCCAATCTGAGTCACAATATCCCACAATCTCTGTATTATTGTTCTTTCCCATCCAAATGCCTTGTCCTGGACTTCCTTTGAGGTATCTGAGAATTCTTTCCACCATACCCCAATGATACACTGTCGGAGCTTGCATATGTTGGCTTACTTGATTCACGGCGAAGCAGAGATCTGGCCTTGTGAGAGTGAGATAGATCAATTTGCCAACAAGTCGTCGATACCGAAATACATCCTTGAAGGCTTCATCTGATTTCTCCCCCTTTCGATTGACTTTGTAGCCCTCTTCAAGCGGCGTTTTGGCTGGTTTAGCTCCAAGTTTTCCTGTCTCTTTGAGAAGATCAACTGTGTATTTCCTCTGAGACAGAAAGAGACCCTCAGGAGACCTACACACCTCAATGCCAAGGAAATACTTGAGCTCGCCGAGGTCTTTAATGTCGAATACCGAGTTAAGAAAGGCTTTTGTAGACTGAATTCTCTCCTTGTCATCTCCAGAAATGATAAGATCGTCTACATAAACAAGAACAGCCACCAGACCTTGAGAGCTTTGGAGGGTAAACAAAGTATGATCCGAGTGAGACTTCTTGAACCCCTTTTCCATCAGAGTGGTACTAAGCTTGTTATACCAGGCTCTTGGAGATTGTTTCAATCCATATATAGGTTTCCTCAATCTCAAAACGTTACCGGGTGCAACAATATCCTCTAAGCCCGGAGGAGGGGTCATATACACTTCTTCCTGAAGTTCCCCTTGAAGGAATGCATTTTTCACATCCATTTGCCACAGATCCCACGAGAGATTAGTAGCGAGTGAGAGGACTACTCTTACAGTATGGAGCTTGGCAACCGGAGCAAACGTGTCTGTATAATCTTCTCCAAAGGTCTGAGTGAACCCTCTTGCAACCAACCGAGCCTTGTATCTCTCAATTTCACCGTTACTCTTATATTTGATAGTGAAAACCCACTTTGAGCTCACAGCTCGCTTCCATGGTGGTAACTCGGCTTCATCCCAAGTATGGTTGCGCTCCATAGCTCCTCTCTCGTCACCTATAGCTTCAATCCACTCCTTCTTGTCTTTAGCTTCTTCATAGCTTTGAGGAATTTCGTGTTCCTCAATTTTTCCCATGAACGCTTGATGATCAGAGGGCAACAAGGCAAGAGAACAAACAGCCTGAATTGGATGAGCTACAGCTTGGCTGTTGTAGTAGACTCTGGTGTTCTTGCTGAGCCTAGTACTTCTTCTTAATGGCTGAACAGGTTCCTCTACAATACCCTTAGATGGATTCTTGATGAGCCTAGTACTTCTTCTTAATGGTTGAACAGGTTCCTCTACAACCGCCTCTCCTTGTTCTTGTGGGACTGATTCCTCTGCCTCCAATTCTAAGTCATCTGGAGTTGGCTCTTGACTCTGCTCCTCTTCTTGATTTACTTCTGAACTCAATGGTACCGGCTCAGCTTCTTCTTGAGTACTTGTAGGAACCGGCTTATGCACTTGCTTAGGCAGGACTGGGTTCCCAAGGTGATCCAGCAAGAACCGCAGACTGGTAGCGAGATCTGATGGAGAGCTTGACAGGTCTTTGAGACTCTCCCAATTCTTCTTGTTATAGTATCCCTGGTTCTCAAGAAATTTGACCTCCCTGGACACATAAGTGCGGCTATTAACAGGATCATAGCACTTGTACCCCTTCTGAGTTGTTGAATACCCAAGGAATATACACTTTATGCTTTTGGCCTCAAGTTTGTTTCTCTGTTCACCTGGAACAAACACAAAACAAACACACCCAAAAACACGTAAGTGATCTAATGAGAGTTTAGTTTTGTTAAGTACCTCAAATGGTGATGAGTCTTGTAAGACTTTTGTTGGGGTCCGGTTAATGAGATAGCATGCGGCTAAGACAGCATCTCCCCAAAAACGTTTAGGCACATTTGTATGGAACATCATCGACCTGGCCACCTCCATTAAATGTCTATTTTTCCTCTCAGCAACTCCATTTTGTTGTGGAGTGTAAGGGCAACTGGTTTGGTGTAAGATGCCATGCTTTGCTAGATGTTCTTTGAATCTTTGACTTGTATACTCACCGCCATTATCTGATCTAAGAATCTTAATCTTGGCATTAAAATGATTAGTCACGTAATTTTGAAAGTTTGTGAATGCTTCAAATACACGATCTTTAGAGGGAAGTAAAGTTATCCAGGTATATTTTGATTTTTCATCAATGAAGGTCACAAAGTATTTATTACTATCCCTAGACATGCAAGGTGAAGTCCACACATCAGAATGAACCAAGTCAAAGCAATGTTCATAAATAGTAGATGATTTAGGGAAAATAACTCGACAATGTTTACCAAGAATACAAGATTCACAACTTGTATGATCAAAAGCAACATCAGGTAACATTAATTCAAGAGCACGCGAGTGAGGGTGACCTAATCTAGCATGCCAAATAGAGTTCAAACTTGCAGAGAAACATGAATTAAAAGAGAAAACATTTGAGTCGCTTGGTGAAGAATCCTCAAGAACATATAGATCATCTTTGGTTCCCCCTTTTCCAAGTACCTTCCCATTCTTAATATCCTGAAAGTGAACATCATTAGGACCAAATATAGCATAACAGTCTAAGTCCTTGGTAGCTCTACTAACCGATAATAAGTTAGAAGTGAACTTAGGCACAAACAATGCTTTACTATCTTTATCAAATAACTTTAGGTTACCAGTTCCTTCTATGGGAATTCCATCACCATTAGCTATCACAACATTTCCTAAAGCCGTTTTTATGTTGTTTAACAGTTCAGGGTTACTAATCATATGATGAGATGCACCTGAATCTACAACTAAAGCGGTTTTAGGTTTATTAGAGAAGAAGGTGATACCAGACTGTTTTGCGGATAAGGCTTTGATAAGAGCCTCAAGGTCGGTCTTTCTCACAAACTCAGTCGAGACATTCATGGCACCATCTCCACCTTGTGTCAATGCACCGGCTCCTTCTTGAGCAAAGCTAGCTCTTGCATCCTTGAACTTGCTCGGCTTCAGGTGGGGATGAAGAATCCAACATTTATCTTTGATGTGGCCCTTCTTCTTGCAATGGTCACAGATCCATGGCTTCCTGTCATCGGGTTTAAAGACACCTTTGTTGGCCGAGATGAGCTCTTGCTTCTTGAAGAGACCAATAGAACCTTGCTCCTTTTGGATCCTTGCACAAACGTCTTCAAGGCTTGGGAGCTTATCCTCTCTCAAAATGTGCTTGATGAGGTCGTTGAAGATGGGATTTAGCGTGAGAAGGAGTCCAAAGACTTTGTCTTGCTCTCGCCTTTCATTGAGAACTTTAGGATCCAAAGTGCTCGGCCTCAGCATCTCTAGCTCAGCCCACAAAGATCTGAACTTCCCAAAGTGAGCTTTGAACTCCATGTCTTCCTGGTTCAGGTCATTAATCGCCTTCTTGACTTCAAAGACTCTGCTCAGGTTTGTATCATTACCGAACACATTCTTGAGAGTTTCCCACAGAGATTTTGCTGTCTCACAGTAGGAGTAAGCTTCAAGAATCGTTGGCTAAAGGGAGTTTTGAATGATGCCAAGCACGGTCTGGTCTTCTTGGAACCATTTTGCTTCCACAGTTTTGGCTTCTTCATCCTTCTTTCCTTCTTTGGTGGCGTCTTCTTCGGGAATCTGTTCTTCTAAGACGTGATTCCAAACCCCTCGTCCACACAACGCCGTCTTTGTGGTTCTAGACCACAACAAGTAGTTTCCTCCTTTGAGGATAACAGGAATCACCACCGGTTTTGAGATCTCGGTGTTTACATCGTTTGAACTCATTTTGTTCTTGAGGAGTTTTGAGAAACAAGAGAATAAGAGATTTAGAGAATAAGGTTTGAAGAATAGAGAAAAGAAACTCAGGAAATCGGAACCAATAGCTCTGATACCATGTTAGAATATTTAGAGACTAAGCGGAATAAAGAGATTTGAGAGAGTATGCAAAAGAGATGAGAGAAAGAGTTCCCAAAGAGCTGTGTTTATTCATTCTCGTCTTTGATACATATATAGAGGAGACAGAATAGAAACTAGGTTTAGCTAAGCTACAATACAAAAGAAAGTGGTTAGAGACATAAGGAAACATGTGAGTCTTGAGCATGGATCCCGAGAGATAGTGACAGCTCCAACGGTCACAAGACCAAGTGTAAACGACGCGCCAAGGGGGGACCATTGTACGGACACCAACTCTCTTCTTCCTTAAACCTCACACGTGATCCCTTGATCCTTCTCTCCTTATTAAAGACTAACACCGACTCAAGCCCTAAAGCATAGAACCTTTCTTGACCAATACTGGACGCGGAAGAGGAGAGCCGCGCAGCAACACTTGGGTAAGGAGACCCACTAACTACGACGAAAAGGCGTTCTCCGAGTATCATCAAACCTACGGGCACTCGATAGTGCAATGCCGAACTCTGGGAGCCATAGTCGCGGCTAAAATGGCAGCAAGAGAGCTCCAGAGCGCGGTGAATCTTAAAGACCTCGTCCCTACTGAGCCAAAAGAGGGAACCAAGCCGAGGGGCGCGACAGAACCCGCAAATCCTCCCCAACGAGGTGATAAAACCAAGCGCGACAAGAGAGGTGAACCCGAAGAACGACCCGAGCCAAGAAAAAGAATCAACATGATCATGGGTGGAACCCAATATTACCAAGACACGGTATCTTCCATCAAAGCCTATCAGCGCCGAGCCGAAGCAAAGGAGAATTGGCCCGAACCAACAAATATCCCAAACACGGTGATCTCCTTCGCCGAAGAGGAAACGGCAGGGATAGATAGACCACACACCGATCCACTATTGATCGAACTGACAATCAGAGACCACGACGTGGTGAGAGTACTTATCGATACCGGGAGCTCGGTAGATGTTATCTTCAGGGAGACACTCAAAAGGATGGGAATCGATCTTTCCGAGGTGATGGCAGTACCTAAACCTCTAACCGGGTTTTCAGGAGAGACAACAATGGCCATGGGCACAATTAGACTCCCCGTGGTGTCCGGTGGAGTCACTAAGATCGTCGAATTTTCTGTCACCGATCATCCAGCAATCTACAACGTGATCATGGGGACTCCATGGATCGAGGAACCTCCGATGCCGACCTATGGACACTATCCCAAGGACCGCGAACGAAGTGCTTTGGGACTACATGGCAAGGTTCAAGGCGGTCGTGTCCAAAGTTGAAAGAATAAGCGACAAGGCTGCACTCGAGGCTATGAAACGGTCCTTGAGGTACAAATCTGAATTCCGACGGGAAATGGCCCTCGACACGCCACAAACGATTCAAGACGCCTTACATCGTTTGTCAGACTTTGTCGTAAACGAGGAAGAGTAGAAAAATCTGGACGAGCGGTACGAAGCGACGAAAGCACCGATCCGAAGCTCAATCTTGACGCGCCCTTCGAAGAAAGGTAACCCATCAAACAACGCAACAACACAGAGCTCAGAGGAACCGAGAAGCGGAGGCGCCCAGAACTACCAAGTAGGCGCTGGACGCGGAAGAGAGCCGCGCAGCAACACTTGGGTAAGGAGACCCACTAACTACGACGAAAAGGCGTTCTCCGAGTATCATCATACCTACGGGCACTCGACGGCGCAATGCCGAACCCTGGGAGCCAAACTCGTGGCTAAAATAGCAGCAGGAGAGCTCCAGAGCGCGGTGAAACTTAAAGACCTCGTCCTTACCGAGCCAAAAGAGGGAACCGAGTCGAGCAGCGCGACAGAACCCGCATATCCTCCCTGACGAGGTGATAACACCAAGCGCGACAAGAGAGGTGAACCCAAAGAACGACCCGAGGCAAGACAAAGAATCAACATGATCATGGCTGGATCCCAATATTACCAAGACACGGTATCTTCCATCAAAGCCTATCAGCGCCAAGCCGAAGCAAAGGAAAATTGGCCCGAATCAACAGATATCCCAAACACGGTGATCTCCTTCGCCGAAAAGGAAACGGCAGGGATAGATAGACCACACACCGATCCACTAGTGATCAAACTGACGATCAGAGACCACGACGTGGTGATAGTACTTATCGATACCGGGAGCTAGGTAGATGTTATCTTCAGGGAGACACTCAGAAGGATGGGAATCGATCTCTCCGAGGTGACGGCAGTACCTAAACCTCTAACCGGGTTTTCAGGAGAGACAACAATGACTATGGGCACAATTAGACTCCCCGTGGTGGCCGGTGGAGTCACTAAGATCGTTGAATTCTCTGTCACCTATCATCCAGCAATCTACAACGTGATCATGGGGACTCCATGGATAAATGCAATGAGGGTGATCCCTTCCACCTATCACCTCTGCCTCAAATTCCCAACTCCAGCAGGCATAAAAACGATTTGGGGAAATCAGAAGGAGTCGCGAATGTGTTTTCTGACGGAGCACAAGTTAAGGAGCCCCGTCATCGACGAACGAGCAGACATAGATCACAAAAAGCTGAAGACGGATCGAGAGCCCGCGAACGAGCTCTCAAAACTCTTATAGAAATTACAGATCGCGGAGAGCCGGAATGTGATGCGGTAGACTCGTTGTGCATAGACGAAGCGCATCCAGAGAGGCGTGTCGAGATCGGAACTAAGCTAGAAGAACCTTTGAAAAACGAACTCCTCTCCTTCCAAAAGGAAAATATCAGCACCTTTGCCTGGACAGCGGAGGATATGCCAGGCATAAGCATCGACGTGACCTGTCACGAGCTGAACGTGGACCCAACCTTCAAACCAGTCAAGCAAAAAAGGAGGAAGCTTGGTCCCGAACGAGTTAAAGCCGTTAACGATGAAGTGAAAAGATTGCTCAAAGTGGGATCAATCGCCGAGGCAAAGTACTCGGACTGGCTCGCAAATCCGGTGGTCGTGAAGAAGAAGAACGACAAGTGGCGAGTCTGTGTAGACTTCACAGATCTTAACAAGGCGTGCCCAAAAGACAATTTCCTTTTACCGCACATCGACCGGCTCGTCGAAGGCACTGCGGGAAATAAGTTGTTGACTTTCATGGATGAGTTTTCAGGTTACAACCAAATCCTGATGCATCCCGATGACAGAGAAAAAGCAGCATTCATAACCGATCGCGGGATCTATTGCTACAAAGTCATGCCGTTCGGACTCAAATACGCAGGAGCAACATATCAACGGCTCGTCAATAAGATGTTCGCAGATCAGCTCGGAAAAACCATGGAGGTATACATCAACGATATGCTGGTCAAATCAATCAAAGAAAAAGACCATATCACGCACCTACGAGAATGCTTCGAGCAATTGAACAAGCACAACATGAAACTAAACCCGGCGAACTGCAGATTCGCGGTCACCTCGGGAGAGTTCCTCGGCTACTTGGTGACTCACCGAGGCATTGAAGGAAACCCCAAGCAGATCAAGGCATTAGTCGAGATGCCCTCTCCAAGAACAAAGCGAGAAGTTCAAAGGCTCACAGGAAGAGTCGCCGCACTAAACAGATTCATCTCCGGTTCTACCGACAATTGTCTGCCTTTCTATGATATCTTTTCGAGGAAATAAGAAGTTCGAGTGGGACGAGCGATGCCAAGCAGCTTTCCAGGAGTTGAAGAGTTATCTAGCGAGTCCGCCGGTCTTGGCAAAACCAGTAGAGAGAGAGCCCCTCTTCCTCTACATTGATGTATCCGCTACGGCCGTAAGCGGAGTACTAGTAAGAGAAGAGCAATCCGAACAGAAACCCATCTTTTACGTCATTCAGACATTGACCGATGCCGAGACTCGTTATCCCTAGATCGAGAAGGTCGCCTAAGCCGTCATAGTATTGGCTCCCAAGCTGCGTCCATACTTCCAATCGCATTCGATTATTGTGATCGCGACCCTTCCGCTGCGCTCAATCCTGCACAGCCCCAGCCAATCTGGACGGCTCGCCAAATGGGCTATAGAGTTAAGCGAGTACGAACTCGAATATCGGAACAGGTCATCTGCAAAATCGCAGGTGCTCGCAGATTTTCTCATCGAACTTCCGACCGAGGAGACAACCAAGCCAACTCTAGACGAAGTTTAGACGCTGCACGTTGATGGCTCGTCATCTAAACACGGCTCGGGAATAGGAATCCGTCTCACCTCTCCCACCGGAGAGATATTGGAGCAGTCTTTTCGCATGAACTTCCACGCCTCGAACAACGAAGCACAGTAAAAAGCACTGATCGCTGGCCTACGACTAGCACAGGGAATCAAAGTTCAGAAAATAAGAGCCTTTTGTGATTCACAGCTCGTAGCATATCAATTCAAGGGAGAGTATGAGGCGAAGGATGGAAGAATGGGAGCTTACCTTAGAGTAGTCCAAGATTTGGTATGAAAGTTTGACGAGTTCGAGCTCACTCGAATACCCGAGGCGAAAATACCTTGGTGGACGCCTTACCAGCACTCGCTTCAACCTCAGATCCGGATCTCCGTCGAACGATTCCAGTCGAATTCATCGAACGCCCGAGCATAGAGGAGGTGGAAGGAGTTCGGCTGATCAATCATCCCGAGGAAGAACCAGAGAACGGTGAAGCAATCGTAATGGAAGAAGACGCCTCGCTAACCGGACTGGAGTATGGCTGCGACAAGGAGTGGCTCGGAGCTATCCGAGTCTACATCGCCGACGGAGAAGTACCATCCAACAAGTGGGAGCCCGCAAATTAAGGGCTCAAGCCGCACGATACGTCCTCGTCGACGGCGAAGTGTTCAAATGGAAATTTTCAGGGCCGCTAATGACGTGTGTCGAAGGACCACAAGCAAGAAAGATAATGCACGAGGTACACAGCGGTGTGTGCGGATATCACTCTAGCGGAAGGTCACGTGCGATCATGATAAAACGGCACGGTTACTTCTGGCCTACGATGGTCAAGGATTGCGAGAAGTTTACGGCAAAATGCGAGAAGTGTCAACGGCACGCACCTACAATCCATCAACCTACCGAGCTGCTGTCGTCAATTTCGTCACCTTATTATGAGATGGTCGATGGATATAGTCGGGCCTTTACACCGATCAAAGCAGAAGCATTTTCCGCTCGTCCTTACAAATTATTTTTCTAAATGGGTCGAGGCCGATTCCTACGCAAGCATAAAGGACGCTCAATTCGAACACTTCATCTGGAAAAATTTCATCTGACGACACGGGGTCCCCTACGAGATAGTCACCGACAACGGATCTCAGTTCATCTCAACCCGCTTCGAAGCTTTCTGCGAGAAATGAAAAATCCGTCTGAGCAAATGTACGCCAAGATATCCCTAGGGGAATGGACAAGCCAAAACAGCTAATACGACGATCTTAGACGGCCTGAAAAAGAGGCTCGACGCCAAGAAAGGACGATGGGCAGACGAACTCGAAGGAGTCTTTTGGTCGCATCGGACGACTCCGCGCCGAGACACTGGAGAAACTCCATTCGCCCTCGTATATGGAACAGAGTGCGTAATTCCCCCCAAGGTGGATTTCCCAGGAATTCGACGAAGACTTCTGCCAGGACAGGAGGGTTTGAATCACTTAATGATGCTGGATGAGCTCGACTTGATCAACGAAAGGCGCGACCAGGTTCTAATCCGAGTCCAGAACTACCAACAAGCAACAGCAAGATACTACAACAAAAATGTCCGAAGCCGAAGATTTAAAGAAGGAGAGCTCGTCCTTCGAAAAGTGTTCCAAAACACTGCCGAGAGGAATGCAGGAAAGCTCGGAGCAAATTGGGAAGGCCCCTACAAGATTACAAGGGTAGTTCACCCAGGAGTTTATGAACTTGCGACGGTAGCTGACGAAGCAATTCCAAGATCGTGGAACACAATGCACCTAAAAAGTATTATCACTAAGACTACGACACGATCAACATGAACTACGAGACGGCTTGATCCCTGCAAAGGGTACGTAGGCAGCCCGTCCTCGGACGGGTTCAGCTGACCCCCCTCTTAAAAAGGGGGGGGGGAGTGGGTGCGTATACACTTATACCTACATTAACTTTATGATTTTAGCTCGTCGAGTCTACTGTCTCTAAGATCATTCTCACTTCGGCTAGTTTTTCATTCATTTTACTTCAGCTAGTTTTTCATTCACTTATGATCACTTCGGATTTTTCATTCACTTATTGTCAATTAGGCAATTTTTGAGAAACTTGTTTTCATTCACTCAGTCACTTCTCCTAGACTTTTACTTGTCCTTGCATTCGCTTCGGCAAAACTTTCTGATCTATAGTTTCAAACACCTCGCCTCGTTGCTGGCCACAACGAGACAACAATCACAAAGTTCTCTAAATGGACTTTTTACCACCTTTCTGATAACTAAGATTTTTAGGTCTTAGATGGGTTATCAATCCCCTTGTCAAAGTAGTATAAGGGGTGTCAATCCATATGTGTGGTAGTTAGGCACTAGTTTATGTGATAAGTTCTTAAGTCAAGTGATCAAAGACAGGTTTTTGATAACTAGTAACAAATGAAATCATAAACAAGAAAACAAACAAGCAATGATAAGGAAGTAATTAAAGCAAACTCAACAAGATGATGGTGATAATAAAGATGATAAAAGCTAAACCTCTAGATGTGATCATTGATTAGGGTGCTGTAGATATTAATTCATGATGCTAAGAACAATAATGCAATGCAAGTTACTCTTTAGTCTAGACTTCAAAGGCAGATTAATTCATTCCCATGACAATAATCCCTTTGCTAATCACTTAATCAAGTCTAACAACCATTAGATATAATCAAGCAATCAGCAAGCATAATGCATCAAGCCTAATAAGTAACCAAACAATCTTTCAACCAAGAAGACTGAATCTTACACAGAAAGACATAGCAAGCAATCACATGATCTCAAACATTTCAACTTAGAACTCTAATCTAGACTAATCCTCTCATGAAGGCATTAATCTCTACACTAATCCACTTTCAAACCAAATTCCCATTTGTAAAATATGAACTAATGAGCATTAAGAAACAGTTATAATATTTCATTTATGCAGTTAACAAATATTCCCATGACATTAATGCATAAACCCTTAGTTAGCTTTCATTCAGGCATTTCATCAAACACCTTGTGGGTGGAGATTTGCCTAAGCTCTAGACCAGAGTGATGTGCAAAGATCTAGCATTAGGAACAACTAACTAAGGAAATGAAATGAGAATCTAGTCCCTAAACTTCAAAAATCAAACATCTAAGCACCCTAATCTACACACCTAGAAGTTTAAAGAGAGACTACTCACTAATCATGATGAACACACCATTTCCTTTGCAAGAGGTGATGTTGATCATGATTAGGAGTTTAGATGAGATGAGTAATTGATAAGAAACAGCTTTAGAATGATGTAATCCTTCAGATATCTCTTAATCAAAAACGTTTTTACACTCAAAAGGAAAGAAAACTAGAGAGAAACTAAGATAGAAGATAAGATGTTTAGGGTTTTCTCCAAAAAGCTATATATACTAAGTGCTAATGGACCGGGTCAGCCCAGGACAAACTGGGTACTGACCCGGCTCAGTTGGGTCTGGTGGCTGGTGTGCGACATGGTCAGGTGCTTCCCAAGTCGCAGGCCCAATTCGCACAGCTATAGAAGCAGCCTTGTGCGCCATAAATCCCTCAGCCTCAGCCGCATGCCTATCTAGGTGTAAACAGCGAATGTTTGTGCTGCTCAGGCTTTCTTCTCTTCAACTCGCACAACCAGGACGCATTATGGAGATAATATGTGTGCGAGATGGTCACTTCCTTGTCCAAGTCGCATGCCCAAGTCGGTGTAATTTGCGAACACATGTGCTACATGGTTCCACTTTATGTCCAACTCGCAGGTCTATCTCTCACAACATTGTCAACTTACTCAAATTTGATTCTGGAAGTCTCTACCTTGCTCAGAGTCTCCTTACATTCATCTCTAAAGTCTCAACTTGTTTCCAGAGCGTTGAACATTCATGGGTGCGAGTTAATCAAGTCGCAGTACCGTATCGCACAACCTAAGCCTTCTCGGACCACTTTGCATTGAGGGGAGAGTAACTTCCAGGATATGGATCCAAATGGCATGGTTTTAACTGAATTGGAAAGAAAACTCAAATATCTCGAACTTTGGTCAAGAAACCCTCAGCGCTTGGGAAGTGGAAGGTTCCCCGGAGGGATCATCTTTGCAGTACATTGACACGGTCAGAAAGATGCTTCTAGACATGTGTCCATTCCGGAAACGATATCTTCTTGGCTTCAAATTGAATGATCTCAAACGTTATGGAAATAGGACTCAAATATCTAAAATCTTGATGACGGTCCTGTAGACTGAATCGGTCTGGAAGTGGATCGTTCTTCGCAATCTTCGGAGCTCATCGGGACGGTCCAAAACGGTAGCGAGACAGGGGTGCCTTCCGGTGAGCTTAACTCTCTACTCACGCCTCCAAATCCTATGATTCCAAATGGACTAGAAACATGATCCAATCTTCTCCAAATTTGATGAAGCACCCGACAACTGAATCGGACCGGAAGGTTCCCCGGACAGGAAATCATTCAGGAGTATCGGATTGCTCTGGAATGGATGCGAGAGAGGTCTGTCTTCCGGTGACCGTATCTTTCAGCTCAGTGGTCCAAATGCCCTGATTCAACCTGTCCTGGGTTCTTGACTCAATTATCTCCAACGTTGCTAAAGACCCTGTAAGCTGAATCGGCCGGCAAGATCTTCCGGTGATGCGATTTCGGAAATGTATCTGCACTCGAGATTTTTGGCCGAGAAACTTAACCGCGGTACGTGTTTTTGGCCGAGAGATCTACCCGCGAGAAGGATTTTGGCCGATAATCTTCGGCCATCGGTACAGCATTTTGCCGAGAAACCCAAAATTGCTCCTTTTCACCATTTTTGATCATTTCAATTCCATTTCTTCATCTGAATCACATCCTCCACTCCAAATAAGCTCCAAAAGCACCTGTTTAACACTCCAAACCATGCAAAACTCTCTTGGACCTAATGCAATCTCCTAAGTCCTAAAACAATACCTAAAGACCTAAAATGCATGAGATAAGACATGATTTGGACTAAAATATGTACACTAAATGATGCAATTTATGAATATATCAGCTCCCCCACACTTATCCTTTGCTTGTCCTCAAGCAAAAAGAACAAATGAGAGAGAGAGGTTGAATGCATTGGGAGTTCATATTTCCTTTTAGAGAGAAGTGATCACAATGAGAATTCAAGTTTATACTCAATTATGCAATGCAAAGCCATACTCAGATATATATCAACTCAACAAGGAATCTCCACAAGTTCTCCTCTCTCTCAACTCTTTCACATTCATTAAGCTTTTATCAAGTGAATCAAATGATGCAATGTTCAAACAAGCAAAGTTTGGCTAGGGTGAGGTAATGAGACTAAAATGATCTCATCAGCGCCTGAGTGGGTTCAATGCAGCAAGGGGATCTCTCTATGAATGATCAAACTTTGGCAGAATGCTAAAGGTAAAAAGCAATCTATGCATACAAGGGCAAGGATTCATCCCACCCCACACTCTACTCATAGCTTTCTCACTTACTCAACCTCTCAAGAACTTCACTTTCCACACTCATTTTCCTCTCACTAGGGGACTCAATTTTCATTTTTACACTCAAGTCTTGGAGTTCAAACTTTACATAGCTCTTTTTCACTTTCTTTTGTAACCTCTAGCCTCTTTTTCTTTCTTTTTAAAACATTTGAGCTCTTGGGCTTCTTTTCTTTTCTTTTCACCTTGAGGCTAGACTTTTTCTTTTCAAAACACTAGAGCTCACTTTCTTTGACTCAAAACTCCAAGACTGATTTCTTTTCTTTTTATATCCCCTAGTTCTCACCATTCTCCTTTTATTTCCACTCATCTCTCCTTTTTCCACTCACCAACAAGTATTCCCCCACACTTAGTTCTCACCAAATCTCTCAGCTCCTGGATGATGGAACTTAACACTCAACGAGTCTTGCCCTTGTCGCTCAAAACCTAACACTTTCTGCTAAGTTTGATCCAAGGTGGCCTTTCAATCACACACAAACATTTGGCTTGAAAGAAGGATGGGTTCAGGGTGAGGAAAACTGATCCAGATGTGGACTCAGCTATTTGAGCTACGGAAGAGGGTGGTAATTTCAAGTATGTATATAGGTATCCACAAGCTTATTCAAACAATGCATCACAAGATAATTTCAAGTCAAGTTCAAGGTTTTCACTTATTAGAGTTGAGTTCAATTCAAACTTGCTTCTCAGATTCAAATCATTTCAAGCCTTGCAAGCACAGAAGTCATTTCACAAGCATATTTAATCCAAATTCTCAAAGTGATGTACTCTCAAGGAAAGAACCTATCATTACTCCCATGCACAATGAAACATATATGATGCAACTAGACTCAATCTTAAAAATGTGAAATGCAACTAGAATGAACATTTTTTTTGTGAAAATTTTTGATTTTTCAATTTTTTTTTTTTTGGTTTTTATATGCATTAGATGCAGACTCAAGATGCAAATCAAAATAAGAACACGAGAAAACATGATTAGTAAACACAAAGCCCCTCCCCCACACTTAAATAACACAGTCCCCTGTGTTATAAAAGCATGAGAAAGAGGGAAAATCAAATTCAAAAATGCAAATGACAAATGAAAAATGCTGAATGCTCATTTACAAGTGTTTGGAGTGATACCTGGTGTGGTTTTTACGCAAAGGTGGAGTGAGTAGCTGCACCAGGTGAGGCTAGACATCACTGAAGTTGGGTTTAGCTTGGCCTGTACTCCCTTGTGCAACATGGACTTGTCTTGGACCAACTCGCAGACAACCCGGTGTGTTCGGCGAGTATCTGTGCGACTTGGGACCATCTCCTTCCTGTCTCGCATAACCAAGTCGCACAAAACTCTCTCTTGCACGTCCTTGCCTCTTCTTCTATGCTGCGACCTGGCCTGATCTCCTGATGACCCTCATGTCCAACTCGGCGTAATCCGCAAACGTTTATGCGGCCTGGGCAGACTCTGAACCATCTCGCACGCCCAGGTCGCACTTTTGAAACCTTGGACGACCTGTTTGCTTCATCTCAGCGTGCGGCCTGGCATCCTATTGAATCAACTCGCAGGACCAAGTAGGTGTAAACAGCGAGTGTTCCTGCGACTTGGTTCCTCCTTTGTTCAAGCCGCATGCTCATCTCGCACTGATCCATCCTTAAACGCCTTGGACTCTTTCTCCTAGTGTGCGGCCTGGTCTCCTTTTGGTCTGTCTTGCAGACCCAAGCCGGTGTAAACCGCGAACATTAGTGCGGCTTGGTCTCTCATGCATCCAACTCGCAGACCCAACTCGCAGAACAGCAACACTTAGCATTTTTCTTGCTCAAATCTGCTGCTTCTAGGTGAATAACTCGCAAGACCAAGTAGGTGTTAACAGCGAGTTCTTGTGCGAGTTGGTATATGGCCTGACTGAGCCGCACACCCAAGTAGCACACAGGCGTCCGTCAAGTTTCCATGCCTTAAACCCTTTTCTCAGCCTTCTCACATGCTTCATTCCACTTTGTCCCTGAGCCATAGCCTCTAAAAGTTACCTGGGACCTGAGAACAGCTCACAAAACCCATCAAAAGATCTTAAAACATAAAAAGAAAGGAGAGAAAAGATTAGAAAGATTATATACAAGGATAAGCTTGGAGTGTCTCCCAAGAGCACTTTGTTTAAAGTCACTAAGTTTGACTTTGAAAAACCTGTTTTTAGCTGGGGTGAGGTTGAGCACTGATGCTTTTCAGCACTTCAATGGTCCTGAGCAAGAAAGCTGAGTTGGTTTGATGCCTTTGGGAACCATTAGACCCTTGTCCTTGAGATCCCATCTTGAGACCTTTGTCCACTAGCCCTTGAACACCATCTGGGTCTTTATCAAAGATGGTCTTTGTGAGACATGCCCTCACTTCAGCAAACAGACCTGGTTTCCCATTGCAATCCAGCTTATACTTCAGATATCCATCATTATCAACCCAAGGAGTGACATCAAAGTCTTGGGAAGAAAGAGCAGGTTCAATACTCTTGTCTTCTGATGCTGAGCCATCACTCTTGGTGTTAATCATCCTTAGATCACTAAGTGTAGGAGACCATGAGAGCAAGATGTCTTCTTATCTGATCAATGACCCTCCATTCTCATACTTGTAACTATTGGGGTGAGAGTCTCTCTCCTTTTCCAAAACTGAAAAAGATTGGGATCCATCTAGAATTCCAGCAGTGCCCACATACTTCATCTCAAGTACCTTAGGGGGTTCTATCTCTTGAATAACTGATCCACAAAATTCAGCCAAAGGGGGTGTAACAGGGTCAAAGACATCCTTATCCACCTTTGAAAGCACCGCTCTTTGAGTATCAAAGTCAATCATTGCACCAGTGGTGTTGAGAAATGGAGTTCCAAGCAAAAGGGGGAGCTCTTTGGTCTTTTTCATCTTCATGATCACAAAATCAGTGGGAATTATGCATTCACCAACCTGTAGTGGATAGTTTTCCAAAAACCCATATGGTTTCTTGGAGTAGGAATCTCCAAAGGTGATAGAAGAAGGGTAGGACGTTATAGACTTGACCTTTAGCTTCTCCATCATGTCCTTAGACATTATGCTAACACTTGACCCTGAGTCACACAAAGCATTCTCCACTTTAAAGTTGCCAAGAGTGCAAGAGATGGTGAACTTCCCTGGGTTGCCTAGCTTTGGGAGGGAGGTGGGCTTCATCTGAGTTGATTCAGAGGTGGAGGCACTATCTGTTGGCTGTGCTTGACCAGGTGGCAGCTCTGTTGTTGCAATAGACCTTGAAGCATTCCCTTTCTGAACAGAAAAAACTGAACCGGCTGCCCCCACACTTTCATTCTCAATGTCCTCATTGAGTTCATGTAAGAAGCCCATGAAATCCTATATAATGGCATTCTCATCCACATGAGTTTGTGCAGGTTCACTAGAGACTTGACCATAGAGAAGGTCTTCTATTTCTTGCACAGCAGCTGAATGGTCATCATTGCAGTAGATGGCGTTGCAGTAATCTTTTGAGTTTTGAAGAGCTTTACCAGGAAACGATACTTGTGGTTCAAAAGTGCAGATGCCCTTGTTCTTTTTAATAGCCTTTATTTCAGCTCCTAGTGTCTCCAGGTCGAATACCATCTTTTGTTGTCCTATTAAGAGCTGTTGGAGAACAACATTGAAATCAGGACTTTGTTGAACAGGTGGTGGGCCAAAACCAGGAGGTGGTGGCCTTTGTTGCTGGAAGCTGAGTTGGTTACTGAAGCTGTTCCCTTGTGACTGAGCTGTTGGCTGCTGAAAAGCTTGTTGACTTTGGAAGTTACCTTGGAACTGATTCTTTTGAGCAAAACTTTGTTGACCTTGTTGGGGAGGGTATACTTGATCTTGGGGATTGGCTACATTGGTGCTTCTATAAGACAAGTTCTGGTTCTTGTTGAAGTTGTTGTAACCCTGAAACTTGTTCTGATTACCTATGTAGTTCAACTCCTCTTTTGTAAGGCCCACTTCATTGATGTTCTCAAAGCAACTCCTCTCTTGAAACTCACCTACATAGTTTATAGGCTTTTGAGTGGCAACTAGGGCTTTGTCAAGCTTGATATGCAGCTCTTTGATCTTCTCTTCCAACCTTTGTTGGGTACTAGAGTCCTCTCCTCTATAGCTTCTATCATAATCTTCCCCATAAGTGTCTTGGCTCATGGCTAAGTTCTCAACAAGTTCCATAGCTGCATTGATTTCTTTTGCCAAGAAATTTCCATTTGATGCTGTGTCCAACTGAATCCTGATCTTAGGAACAGCTCCTCCATACAAAGTGCTAAGGAGAGAGGCCTCTGAAAAGCCATGATGTGGACACTTATTTGTGTAGCATCTAAACCTGTCCAAAGCTTCTCCAAAGGTCTCATTAGAATGTTGAGTGAAGCTGGAAATCTGGTTCCTTAGCTTTGTAGTCCTTGAGCTTGAGAAGAACTTGGATAGAAAGGCAATCTTGCATTGCTCCCATGTGTGGATGGATCCTCTTGGGAAGTTCTTTTCCCAATGATGTGCCTTATCTCCAAGGCTGAATAGGAACGATCTCAGTTTGAAGCTGTCTTCAGATATCCCATTGATCTTAGTGTGATCACAAACTCTGTCAAATTGATCCAGATGCTCCATAGGTAAGTCATGGAACTTCTGATTCTGAACCATATTGATCAAAGAGGCCTTCACCTCAAAGTTGTTCTTTTGGACAGGAGGTGGCCTGATTCCTGCTCCATACTGGTGTGCATAAGCTCGGTCATTCTCACCAACAAAGACTGGTGGAGGCTGATGGCGTATGGGTGGGTTTGGGTGGGGCTGTGGTGGATTAACCTGAGGTCGGTCTTGGTGCTGGTTACCCTGAGCTTGTCCCTGATGGACCGGAGCTTGTTGAACCTGAATTCCAATCCCATTACCAGTTCTTTGACCGTGATCAGCTTCTTGAGCCTGATACTCATTCCCAACTTGCTGATCCATTCCTAACCTTTCCAAGTGAACAGCTCTTTCTCTTTGTCTTCTTGCTTGGCTTCTTGTGATCATAAACCTGAAAACGAAGACAGAGCTTGAAAAGTGATCAGTAAAACAAAATAAACTTGATCTCGAAAACTATATCAGAAACTAATGCTACCAATCCCCACACAATATGGCAACGGCGCCAATTGATAACTAAGATTTTTAGGTCTTAGATGGGTTATCAATCCCCTTGTCAAAGTACTATAAGGGATGTCAATCCATATGTGTGGTAGTTAGGCACTAGTTTATGTGATAAGTTCTTAAGTCAAGTGATCAAAGACAGGTTTTTGATAACTAGTAACAAATGAAATCATAAACAAGAAACAAACAAGCAATGATAAGGAAGTAATTAAAGCAAACTCAACAAGATGATGGTGATAATAAAGATGATAAAAGCTAAACCTCTAGATGTGATCATTGATTAGGGTGCTGTAGATATTAAATCATGATGCTAAGAACAATAATGCAATGCAAGTTACTCTTTAGTCTAGACTTCAAAGGCAGATTAATTCATTCCGATGACAATAATCCCTTTGCTAATCACATAATCAAGTCTAACAACCATTAGATATAATCAAGCAATCAGCAAGCATAATGCATCAAGCCTAATAAGTAACCAAACAATCTCTCAACCAAGAAGACTGAATCTTACACAGAAAGACATAGCAAGCAATCACATGATCTCAAACATTTCAACTTAGAACTCTAATCTTGACTAATCCTCTCATGAAGGCATTAATCTCTACACTAATCCACTTTCAAACCAAATTCTCATTTGTGAAATATGAACTAATGAGTATTAAGAAACAGTTCTAATATTTCATTTATGCAGTTAACAAACATTCCCATGGCATTAATGCATAAACCCTTAGTTAGCTTTCATTCAGGCATTTCATCAAACACCTTGTGGGTTGAGAATTGCCTAAGCTCTAGACCAGAGTGATGTGCAAAGATCTAGCATTAGGAACAGCTAACTAAGGATATGAAATGAGAATCTAGTCCCTAAACATCAAAAATCAAACATCTAAGCACCCTAATCTACACACCTAGAAGTTTAAAGAGAGACTACTCACTAATCATGATGAACACACCATTTCCTTTGCAAGAGGTGATGTTGATCATGATTAGGAGTTTAGATGAGATGAGTAATTGATAAGAAACAGCTTTAGAATAATGTAATCCTTCAGATATCTCTTAATCAAAAACATTTTTACACTCAAAAGGAAAGAAAACTAGAGAGAAACTAAGATAAAAGATAAGATGTTTAGGGTTTTCTCCAAAAAGCTATATATACTAAGTGCTAATGGACTGGGTCAGCCCAGGACAAACTGGGTACTGACCCGGCTCAGTTGGGTCTGGTGGCTGGTGTGCGATATGGTCAGGTGCTTCCCAAGTCGCAGGCCCAAGTCGCACAGCTATAGAAGCAGCCTTGTGCGCCATAAATCCCTTAGCCTCAGCTGCATGCCTATCTAGGTGTAAACAGCGAATGTTTGTGCTGGTCAGGCTTCCTTCTCTTCAACTCGCACAACCAGGACGCAGTATGGAGATAATATGTGTGGGAGATGGTCACTTCCTTGCCCAAGCCGCATGCCCAAGCCGGTGTAATTTGCGAACACATGTGCTACATGGTTCCACTTCATGTCCAACTCGCAGGTCTATCTCGCACAGCATTGTGGACTTACTCAAATTTTATTATGGAAGTCTATACCTTGCTCAGAGTCTCCTTACACTCATCTCTAAAGTCTCAACTTGTTTCCAGAGCGTTGAACATTCATGGGTGCGAGTTAATCAAGTCGCAGTACCGTATCGCACAACCTAAGCCTTCTCGGACCACTTTGCATTGAGGGGAGAGTAACTTCCAGGATATGGCTTCAAATGGCATGATTTCAACTACATTGGAAAGAAAACTCAAATATCTCGAACTTTGGTCAAGAAACCCTCAGCGCTTGGGAAGTGGAAGGTTCCCCGGAGGGATCATCTTTGCAGTACATTGACACGGTCAGAAAGATGCTTCTAGACATGTGTCCATTCCGGAAACGATATCTTCTTGGCTTCAAATTGAATGATCTCAAACGTTATGGAAATAGGACTCAAATATCTAAAATCTTGATGACGGTCCTGTAGACTGAATCGGTCTGGAAGTGGATCGTTCTTCGCAATCTTCGGAGCTCATCGGGACGGTCCAAAACGGTAGCGAGACAGGGGTGCCTTCCGGTGAGCTTAACTCTTTACTCACGCCTCCAAATCCTATGATTCCAAATGGACTAGAAACATGATCCAATCTTCTCCAAATTTGATGAAGCACCCGACAACTGAATCGGACCGGAAGGTTCCCCGGACAGGAAATCATTCAGGAGTATCGGATTGCTCTGGAATGGATGCGAGAGAGGTCTGTCTTCCGGTGACCGTATCTTTCAGCTCAGTGCTCCAAATGCCCTGATTCAACCTGTCCTGGGTTCTTGACTCAATTATCTCCAACGTTGCTAAAGACCCTGTAAGCTGAATCGGCCGGCAAGATCTTCCGGTGACGCGATTTCGGAAATGTATCTGCACTCGAGATTTTTGGCCGAGAAATCTACCCGCGGGAAGGATTTTGAACGATAATCTTAGGCCATCAGTACAGCATTTTTCCGAGAAACCCAAAATTGCTTCTTTTCACCATTTTTGATCATTTCAACTCCATTTCTTCATCTGAATCACATCCTTCACTCCAAATAAGCTCCAAAAGCACCTGTTTAACACTCCAAACCATGGAAAACTCTCTTGGACCTAATGCAATTTCCTAAGTCCTAAAACAATGCCTAAAGACCTAAAATCGTGAGATAAAACATGATTTGGACTAAAATATGTACACTAAATGATGCAATTTATGAATATAACCACTACCAAATCAATCCACCAATAAAATCAATAGTCAAGTGGATAAACCCATCTAGGCACCAACCACAAAAACACGCGAGTTCGAAAAGTGGATAAAGCCGTCCAGGCACTGAGTACAAAAGAGGGAATGTAAAAGACAAGGGAGAGAGGATAGGAGTCAAGCAGCAGAACGCGTCTCTCGCTCAGCAAAGAGGTTCGAAAGAGCTGGAGTACCCGCATTTGACCCGGTCGGGTCCTCAACACCGAGATTAGCCGCCGTTTCCTCGATCGGCTCGATACCTAAAAAGGTGTCGACAGAATCTGGTGACACGGATGAAAAAAGTAGGCCACCTCGGATCTCGGACGCGATGCGGTCATACGCCTCGTCGTAGACATATTCGGCCTCCCAACACTTCAACTTTTCCTCTTCGGAGTCCAAAGATCCGTCAGGTTTCCAAAGCTCCTAAATCATAGCGAGATTCCCTTTGATCTGCCCAGCTCGTTTTCGTCTCTCTTGGCCTTCTCCAGCCGCTCTTGAAACTTGGCCGTCAGCTCGCGTCTCACCACCTTCTTGGCCCGCTTCACTTTAGCAACGAACAAGGCATCCTTAGCTTCGATGCGTCTCTTCAACAAAGCCACCTCGGCGCTTTTGGCCCTTCTGGACTCCTCGAGACGAGTCACCACGGACGATACCTTGTTAACGTTGGCCCGAAGAGTTATTTTCTCCTCTTCTAGTTTCTTAATTTTGGCCCTCGCCTCGTCCAACTTTCTCTTAGCCGTCACGGCCTCCTCCCGAACCTCCTCCAAGCAGCGCTCGTCTTTAACCAAGTCTGATTCATAGCCGGCCATCAACCCGTTGATAACCGCGAAAAACAATGAAACCAGAAGTATGTCAGACTCTAAGACAAATTGATAAAAAGGAAGAAAAGAATTAGAGAAGTACCTTGGTACCGCCCTGCGCCATGGCAGCATAGGACTTTGACCGCCTCAGCTGCTCGGGAGGAGGAAGACGCGCGTTGGTGTTATTAACGCCTGCGAACATCACCGCGGAAGCAGCCGGATCGTCGATAACCAGCTTATGAGACGCGGGCTCGCTGGGCGCCGACTTGCGCTTCTTTTTGGATGGCTCGTCCTTTTGGGTGGCCACCCCTTTACCCTTTTCCGTAGTCGATCGTTTCCTGCTGGTATCGTGCTTCAATAGATTTGAAGCCGGAGGCCTCAACTGTTTTGAAAGGGCCAGAATCGCCGAGGTGGGCGGCGTTTTATCCCGAGCCGCAGAATTCTCCCCAGACGCGTCGGGAATAATCTCGCCCGGTTCCACCTCGGGTGCTGCCTCCTGCGTAGTCACCTTGGGAATGGTCTCATCAGCTGCTCGGGCGACCTCGTTCCCCTCGAGCCTCGGCGGGTCATCCCGAGGCACCGCCTCGGTCGCCCCGGGAGATGCTTGCTCAGTTCTCCTAGCAATCTCTTTGGCTTCGCGCCTCTTCTTGTCCCTGAGCATAATAATCAACATTTTCTATCTCGTATCTCCCGATGAATTCGTTGAAGAAGAACTAATAGACACCCCAGCGAAGATGGCTTGGGCTCTCTCTACTCTATCAAAGGAGAAGTGTTTTATCCAGTTAACCTTCCGAGCCGCGAGAGTATCTCGAACAGAGAAAAGTCGTCAGGAACAAGAGGAAGAAAACTCCGAACTGCAAAAACAACGCAAAAACAACAGAGTTAGAAGATAGAAATCGCACCATGACAAGCTCCGAGCCAAGGCAAGGCTTCGGATCGACTACCAAGTGGTCCCCAAACAGTCTTCGTCTTATGAACAAAACCCTCGCCCACCGATGCCTCGTTCACCAAAACATAGAAGAAACGTTCAGTTCAAAACTGATCTTTGCTCAGGAAACCGCCTATGATCCGGCGATTGGACTTATTGGAAATAAAATCTGCCCCCTCCCGGCTCTCCTGATTTCCAATAGGTTGAGCAGATGACCGAGCTCGACTTCGACACCACATTCGAAGCTCCAAACCAGGATGCCAATCATATGTCGCAAGCCCTTCGGCATAATCTGTCCGATGGAAATCCCATGCTCCCATAAGTATTCAAGGATAACTCCGGGGATTGGGAACCATAGGAAGCAGAGCTATAAGGTGAAGTGATTTTCGGGAGGTTTGTCAGCTTTGTCACTTTTCTCCGGAACGACGAATTCAACCGCCTCGGAAATTCCAAAGTGATGATGCAACCCCTCGAGCGACTCAGGGGAGGAGAGCGTGGAACCGGGAGGATCGGGCTTTTGCCTCTTCACCCATTTAGGTTTTCCCTTCCCAGAAGAAGAAGCGCCTCGGGTTGCCATAAGCCGCTCTAATTCGAGCCTCGCCACAACCGGATCAAAGGGAAACGCTTTGCTTCTTCCTCGGCCTTTACCGCGGTGTAGTTAACCTCTTCTTGGTTGATGGGACCCCGAGAACAGCTCATCGAAGCAGACGACTCGTTATTTACAGAACAAGCGCCAGAAGAGAGAATGGAGAGCTACCTTTTAGTAAAAATGAGAGATCTGAAGTTATGAGAAGTAATGAAGGAGGCTCATCTATTTATAGAACATCCGAGGCGTGTGGAATCCGCGTGGACCTCGGGACGACGCAAAGGTAATAAATGAAGGTGCGTGAAGTCCGCGGCAAATGCGCAACTTCCTGGCGCGTCCGTCATACGCGCCAGCACCCAGAATTTCTTGGAGAAAACTGACGATTGTTAAACACTTCCCGTATGGAGCTGTCCAAGTACACCGAGCCCACAACGCAACTATGCTAATGTGAGAATATCTCGTCAAACTTCCAAAACTGAAGGATGATTTGTCAACACGGCTCGGTAACTTGTCCTTAGCATGCCTCGTCGTTATTGTTAACACAAAACAGCTCGGCGACTTTCTTAAGATCGCCTCCTCGTTATCATTAACACAAAACGGCTCGGCAATTTCTTAAGAACGCCTCGTTGTTATCATTAAACACAAAACGGCTCGGCAACTTCATAAGAACGCCTCGTCATTATGTTTAACACGAAACGGCTCTGACTTTCTTAAGAATGCCTCGTCGTTACCATTGACACAAAACGGCTCGGCGACTTTCTTATGAATGCCTCGTCGTTACCATTGACACAAAACGGCTCGGCAACTTTCTTAAGAACGCCTCGTCGTTATCGTTAAATAAAAAACGGCTCGGCAGCTTCATGAGAATGCCTCGTCGTTATTGTTAAAAACGAAATGGCTCAGCGACTTTCCTAGGAGCGCCTCGTCGTTATCATTGACACAAAAATGGCTCGGCGACTTTCCTAGAAATGCCTCGTCGTTATCGTTAAGCACGAAAGGGCTCGATAACTTCTCTAGAACACGCCTCGCCCCTATGTCTCGCCTCGCAAAAAGAGCTCTGTCATTGTGGCTCGGCATTACCCTAGAACACTCCGTCGTTGTTATCCCGCGACGGCCCGGCTCCTACATTGCCTCGCCAAGTGAATAACTCGGCATTTCAATAAAATCATATCACTGGTGATGTGTGTTGTCGTGGGGGTTGTCAAGTTTTACCCTAATTGAAATCAATAGCCGCAAGTGCACAGCTGATCGATTGTAGTACTTAGGGATCGAATCCACAGGGAAGGAGGATCTTTTCCTGTAAAAAGCCTTTGAAATAAGTATAAAGTAAGGAAGTCTAGAACCAAACGGTTTTGTGGGGGTTTGGTAGTGCGTTTAAAATGTAAAAACGAAATCTTAAAAGAAAATACGGAAATTAAATGGCTTAATAACTAAACTTAACGAAAATGAATAAAAATGAGAAAAACGGATATTCTAATTGCTTAAATAAAAATCTACTAAAAAGGAAAGACAATATTGAATTAAAACTTGAAATAAAAACGGTGTAAATCTATGGGAAAGAAGGTGTTGGGGTTCAGGGAAGTTTTCTCAGGGGTACGAACGATTCAAAACATTGCTAGAGAGTAAAATTGGTAAGATCTTAGCTTAAACTTTTCGAACTGGAGTCACGGACGTATGAATACGCCACTGTCGTGATCATAGACAACTATCTCTCTCAACCCTGACCAGTAGGTTTCCACTCTGGCCCTGGAAGACAAGAGATGCATTATGTTTAAGACTCGTCCTAATTCACAAATCGCCCATAGGTAGGTTTCCACTCCTATGTTTGTTTTGCTCTCCCAAACTAGATCTGATACCTGATGAACACTTTCGTGTCACCAAGCATCTGGATCAGATTGTAGTTCATGACGCTACTCTCATGCAGTAAAAACGAATTCAGAAGAAAAAGTTCTAAGATTCGGCTCAAAAGCTCATGGAATCCTCATCGAACATATAAATCCCCATCGAAAATCCCTTAATCCCAACAATAAAACTACTCAGACATGATGAACGAAATCAAAGACATAGTATTAAGAAGTAGAATAGAAACCGAAATTGAAAAAGAAAGAACAAGGGTTCAAGAGAACAAATCTCTCTCTCCCTAAAAGCTAAAGCAAAAACAATAAAAAAATGAAGTAAATATTTCGGTGGTATTCGGTTACACGATCTCTTCTCGTTTAGGATTCCTAAGACATGTATTTATAGGGCCCAAGACCTCTCTGGACGTCACTTAGGGTTTCTCCAAATGTGGGCTTCAGAAATGGGCTTTTTGGGCTTGGAGGTTGATGGCCGCGGTCGGGAGTGCTCTGACCGTGGGGAATGAGTGGTTTTCCGCGGTCGGGATGCTTCTGACCGTGGGGAATGAGTGTTTGGCCGCGGGTGGAAGTGCTTGCCGGCTGGTTTATGGGACATCTTGCTCTTCGCGTATCTTTTGATTGAACCGTTGGATTGCCAAGCTGTAAAGTGCACTGGAAAGCTGATACTTTCATCTTTAAGGTCTCCAAATTTGAGCTGGATCGGACGGTGAGAAGGCCTTCAATCAGGGGTGAACTTCTGACGGTTTGACTCTGAGCTGAAATCTGGTTTTCTATCCATTTTGTTAAGCTTTTCCCTAAGTTACCTGAAAAGAGTCTTCGAACTACAAATACTAGAAAAATGTAATAAAAGTACTTAAAAGCAATTAAAAACATAGAAAAAGTATTTCAAAACGATCCATAAAAGTGGTCAAAATACGGTGTTATCAACTCCCCCAGACTTAAACCTTTGTTTGTCCTCAAACAAAACAAAAGCTTAAACTGGTTAAGTGAAAACAAAAATAGGGAATGCACAAATCTCATAGACATGAACTCCTAAACTAGGACCAAAGATAGTGCATCAATCCACAACTTAGTCTAGAAAATTCTCACCAATGCACAAGAGATACTAGTCCACTTTTTCCGTCATGCAAAACTTAAACAATTTAAATCTTGATTCCAGTCAACTAGCTCTCTACATTCATTAAGTTCAATAGTGAGTTCTCATTAAAGACATCATCCAGGGTATACGGCGTTTGGCATTAAAGGGCTGTTTAAGTGGTGGAGTTAAAGTGTTTCGGGTTACCTGAAGATCTGGAGGATGCAAGATAATATGCAAAACCGCAAGAGAGATAAGGATCTGTTGATGACCACAGTTTTCAGTCACTTCTTCTTGCCAAATGTTGTTGCATAATCCTTCCTCCTTTGTTGTAAACAGTTGTTCCCCTAGACTTAGATTTTTTCCGGGAATCAGAAAAAAATCTCTAAAACTCCATAAAATCAAACTCCAGTTGCCTTGGGACTTAAAATTCGACCTCTCTAGACTCTCTAAGGCTTTTATTTCCTTTCTTTTCTTATTTTCAGATTTTTTTTTTTTTTTTGGTTTTGGAAAGGAAATGCCTTTTAAAGAGAGAGAGACTAGAGGACGAGATTGTACCAAAATTTGAGATTTTTCTAAGGCAAACTGAGCTTCCTCTTGTGTTGAATCCTTCCGAGAATTTTTCCGGCAAATCGCAGGTCTCTGTCCTTGGTGACTGAAAACTGCGTCGTTCCTCTTTCTCTCCAACGTTTTTGCACTTATCTGCATATAAGACAATAGAAAACAAGAGTGCATGTGGTTTGAAAAAGGATTGGTTAAGGTGGGGAACTAGCTAAAGATGAACTAGCCATTCAGGATCAACAGAGAGTGGTAAAAGGACAAAGGAGTCCTGAATATATGATTCGTTTCCCTGGTCTAATGCTTCAATGAGAAAATTAAGTCCAAATTAAGTCCAAATAAAACAGAGCTAGTGTATCCCTTCATCTAAATCGAAATTATTCAAATTCCTCTGGGGTACTTTGTTTCAAATGTGCTTAGCTACCGCCTAGTCTAGTCCTAAATCATGAATGAGCATGTCACTAGGAACAGTCTAAAAGCACACAGTCAACTATCATTGATTCATGTTCACCATTCCCTTTAAAACGTATTTTTTTTGTTTTGAAAACCGATTTTGAAAAACTTTAAGGAAAATGAAAAAAGTGTAGATAATGCAAGACTCATGAAAGAAAAGTGGTTAGAAAGGGATGAAATCCTCCCCCAGACTTAAATCACACTGTCCTCAGTGTGAAACAAGTCGACTTTGGATGAGAAAAATGCATAGATAATCGAATTGGTAAGGACAAAGAGAACTTACCTGGATCTGGGATGCTGGTGGAGATGAACCGGATTCATTCGAAGAGGTTTGGGAAGGTGATTAGGTGGTGATGAAGGTGGTGGAGGGTGATGAATGAGGTGGAGGGTGATTGGTGAGGTGAAATGAGGTGAAGTGGGTGGTTTGGGTCGGGTTTAGATCTCAACGACCAAGTGCCGCGGTCAGGGGCTATACGACCGCGGCAACCAAGTGCTTGGCCGCGGTCATATTCACGCGACCGCGGTCGAACATGTGTTTCCTGCGGTCCGAACACCTGCGACCGCAGGGGCTTATATCGCGGCCTCTTCCTGCTTCTCCTTGGTTCTTGCTGGGCCGAGCGGTCAGGTACCATCCTTCTTTTTGGTTTTTTCTGGTTTTTTGATTTTTTTGGCTTTCTTGTTTTATAAGAAACACCTGAAACTAAGAAAAACAAAAAGATCAAAAGAAAAAGAAAGAAAAATTCTAAAGAAAATAATACCTAAATGGGTTGCCTCCTATTAAGCGCTTCTGTTTTAAGTCGTTTAGCTCGACTTTTGGTGTTGGACTGGACTTATTCCAATGAAGAAGACCTTGTCCTGAGACAAGTCTTTTTCGACATCTCCTTGCTTTGCCTAGCAGGTTCTTTGTCACTCCAAAGTTCTTCTTCAAACTCTTCTGTTGCAGAACGTTTTCTTGCTTTGCTGTTGTATGGGACAGCTTCTGTGAAGACATCTTTGTCGATATTAGCAAATGAAATCCTCCGGTTTGGCCAGTCCATTATAGCTCCGGAAGTTGCTAGAAAAGACCATCCCAGAATCACTGGATATGTTGCATCTCTCGTCTCGACAATGTAGAAGTCGACAGGCACTATGCAATCTCCTATTCTCAAAGGAATTTCATGAGCTATTTCTTAAGGTGTTGCATTAGAATCATCAGCTAGACTAATCTTTGCTCTAGTCCTGCGCAGGTGTTTAATACCAAGTCTCAAAGCAATTGCCTTGGACATCATGTTAAGACAAGCTCCAGAATCACAAAGCACGTTTTTAAACATTTCTCCTCTAATAGAAGAAGAGATAAAAAACTGACCTGTAATCTTGACCTTATGGAGAATTCGAACTTGCCTTTCTCTGTAGGTGTTGGCTGGTGTCTCGAACGCAGAATAGGATTCACAAAAGAAAGCTGCAGCGTCATATTCAATGATTGAATCGATGTATGGCATCTTTATCTCGCTGCATGTCTGGTCTTCTTGGATTGAAGAGTCAGCTGAATCTTCAACACATTCCTTTGCCATCATACAAGGTAATGATTCCTGCCAATCTGTTTCTTCATCTGAAACTTGGTTTTCTTCTTCCTGAGTTGCTTTTTTAGGTGCTGGAGGCTGAAGTTGGGACAGAAGGTGTATTATTTTCCTCTCAAAACCCGGAGGAGCATCTGAGCGACCAACTCCCGCGGTCAGAGGTGTCGCGACCGCGGGAAAAAGGGTCTTGGCCGCGGTCAGGTTGCTTGGACCCGCGGCTCCAGATATGACTTGCTCAAAGTCCGTCTCTTCCTTCTTGTACTTGACACGAACTTCTCCTGCATCTTTATTTGGTAGATTAGCATCGTATGAACTCATACAAGGGCGATGTTGTGCATCTTCATTAGGATTTTTGGGAGATTTCTTAGAAATCCCTCAATTTGCTCAATGTTGGGCATCTGCTCCATTCTTGCATCAATCTCCCGTGCTTTGAGCTCGAGTTTGTTCAGCATGTGCTCGATCTCTTGCAACTCTTCGTCTGTCTTTTCTCTATACCAGGAGGTGGACTCTCTGACTTCTTTAATCTCCTGTTTTGATTCGACAATATCACTTGAGTTTTGTTGATGTCATACCCTTGTCTTGTCTGCTCTGTTGCGACTTGGTGGATCATTCCAGCTAGTGTTTGTGAGTCCTTGTGGGTTTGCTCTTCCAAAACTCAAACATGATTGGCCATCTAATCGAATTTTTTGTTGAACTCTTCAGAGATTGAATCAATTTTCTTGAGCAGGGTGTTTTCGGATATTCTAATTGCTTAAATGAAAATCTACTAAAAAGGAAAGACAATATTGAATTAAAGCTTGAAATGAAAACGGTGTAAATCTATGGGAAAGAAGGTGTTGGGGTTCAGGGAAGTTTTCTCAGGGGTACGAACGATTCAAAATATTGCTAGAGAGTAAAATTGGTAAGATCTTAGCTTAAACTTTTCGAACTGGAGTCACAGACGTATGAATACGCCACTGTCGTGATCATAGACAACTATCTCTCTTAACCCAGACCAGTAGGTTTCCACTCTGGCCCTGGAAGAGAAGAGATGCATTATGTTTAAGACTCGTCCTAATTCACAAATCGCCCATAGGTAGGTTTCCACTCCTATGTTTGTTTTGCTCTCCCAAACTAGATCTGATACCTGATGAACACTTTCGTGTCACCAAGCATCTGGATCAGATTGTAGTTCATGACACTACTCTCATGCAGTAAAAACGAATTCAGAAGAAAAAGTTCTAAGATTCGGCTCAAAAGCTCATGGAATCCTCATCGAACATATAAATCCCCATCAAAAATCCCTTAATCCCAACAATAAAACTACTCAGACATGATGAACGAAATCAAAGACATAGTATTAAGAAGTAGAATAGAAACCGAAATTGAAAAAGAAAGAACAAGGGTTCAAGAGAACAAATCTCTCTCTCCCTAAAAGCTAAAGCAAAAACAATAAAAATATGAAGTAAATATTTCGGTGGTATTCGGTTACACGATCTCCTCTCGTTTAGGGTTCCTAAGACATGTCTTTATAGTGCTCAAGACCTCTCTGGACGTCACTTAGGATTTCTCCAAATGTGGGCTTCAGAAATGGGCTTTTTGGGCTCGGAGGTTGATGGCCGCGGTCGGGATTGCTCTGACCGTGGGGAATGAGTGGTTTGCCGCGGTCGGGATGCTTCTGACCGTGGGGAATGAGTGTTTGGCCGCGGGTAGAAGTGCTTGCCGGCTGGTTTACGGGACATCTTGCTCTTCGCGTATCTTTTGATTGAACCGTTGGATTGCCAAGCTGTAAAGTGCACTGGAAAGCTGATACTTCCATCTTTAAGGTCTCCAAATTTGAGCTGGATCAGACGGTGAGAAGGCCTTCAATCAGGGGTGAACTTCTGACGGTTTGACTCTGAGCTGAAATCTGGTTTTCTATCCATTTTGTTAAGCTTTTCCCTAAGTTACCTGAAAAGAGTCTTGGAACTACAAATACTAGAAAAACGTAATAAAAGTACTTAAAAGCAATTAAAAACATAGAAAAAGTATTTCAAAACGATCCATAAAAGTGGTCAAAATACGGTGTTATCAACCGGCACGACAGTTTGGCGTCGTCTTCTCCTAGAAAGGTTCAGAAAAACTGCGCCGTGACAGCTATGGTCAAACCGGCCTTCAGAGTTTCATACCTCGTCGCTCTTGCCGCTAAGAACGACGAGTCAGGGGGCTAACTGTTGGGTTCGGTTTCACCCTAACCGGTTCAAACCACCTTACGAATAATTGAACATCGGGGAAAGCCGGTTTGGCAAAAAGGAATCGGTAATTCGACCGATACGGACCGAGCCCCCACGTAAGGAAAGTGGGCTGAGCTGCGCCCAACATCATAAATGGGCCGAGCTGTGAAGGGCCAAAAAACGGGCTGAACCGCACGAAGGACGCTCAGATGGGTTGAACCGTGTATGGGAGAAGATGGGCCGAGCTGTGCGCAAGCGAAGATGGCCGGAGCCAAAGTCGTTAAGGACGTGAGCCTATTTGAAGCCCTAGATAAAAACATTATGACGGTGGCCGCGCGAAGTGATAAGGAAATATTCCAAAATCTCTCCCGAGATTCTCGGCTAGGCGGTTTGGAGGACTAGTATAAATAGACGATTAATGCGATTCATTATGTAATTTTGGCAACCCAAAACAATAAAGACTAAACACTTTGACAGCAAATAAAACCTTCTTTCGATCTTACTGTTCTTGCGATAAACCCTAGAAATTTCGGATCCCTGAAGTTTTCCTTCACAAATTTTTGGTTGTGCGAGTTTTGGCTCACACAATCAACTACGTATGTTCTAGAACTTGAGGCACGGAAGTATGAATAGCCTACTTTTGCAGCACTAAAAAACTATCTCTCGCAACCCTGATCAGTAGGTTTCCACTCTGATCCTGGATCACAGACAGGCACTGCAGGACGAGTTCTGGATCATTACCATGCAAGGGAGAAGATGCAATAGCAGAACAAGACTCATCAACATTCACAACTCAACTACAGGTAGGGTTCCACCCCTATAGAATTATTGCTTGTTTCACCATTGTTCAGACAATCAATGAAAGCTTTCGCAACATATCATATCAGATCGGCTTCTAACTGGCTAGCAAAGAACATCTAGAAGATTATTAATCATAAATATATCGATTCATAAGCAAAGACACATGAAATTCCCTTTGAAAAATCCCTTTAAACCCAACTGGGTAACTACTTAAACATATTGTAAACAATCATCACAGAGTATTGAAAGTTGCAAGAAATTAAAGAAAACAGGGAAGAAAAACAAAGAACAGAGGTCGCAGATGGAGGCACAATGATGCGCTCCTCGACGGCTCCTCCTTCAAGGGCAACGGCTCCTAGGGTTTGTGAAGCACACGAACTCTCTCTCTCTCTCTCTAAGTATGTCGTTTATATTGATCTCCTCCTTTTAGAATGACCTAAAGAGGGTACTTATAGCTTCTGGAGTTGTCCTGGACACATAGCGCTTCAAAAATAACGAAAGTAATTGATCTGGGCTTTAATTAAGTCGTCTGGAAGGTGAACGTTGTCTGGTCGCGGTCGTGATAGCCCCACCCGCGGGGAAATAGGTGTTGGCCGCGATCCCAGCTAATGCTCTCTTCCGGAACTGCATTTTTTTTCATTCTTGCATCGGGAGTATCTGAAGATCTAACCATTGGATTGTTTCCAAACCAAATGCATTAGAAAGCTGGTTGGATCCTCTATGTTGTCCCAAATTTTGGAGGTGATCAGACGGTGAGAAGATCTTCATCACTTGCCATACTTCTGACAATCTGCATTTATCCAAAATTGCTCATTTGTTCCAAATTGCATATCTTTTGCCCAAGTTTCCTGAAAAGTCTTTTGAAACTCTAAAAATTTGAAAACACTTTAAAAACCATTGAAAACAGAGTTAAAACACCTGCATAAGATATAATTATGATCCATAAAAGTGGTCAAAAGACGGTGTTATCAAGTAGTCAGTAAAACTAAAAAGATAAAGACTTGATCTCAAGAACAAGCAAGAAACTAATGCTCCTACAAGTTGGCAACGGCGCCAATTGATAGCTAAGGCTTTTCAGCCTTTAAAGAGGTATCAGTCCCCTATCTATGTAGTACAAGGGGTTATCAAACCAAATTTGTTGAGAGGCACTAATCTATGATGCTTATTAACTTAAGTCAAGTTGATCAAGCAAAGGTTTTTTGGTGTTTAATCTACTTGAAATACAAGAAAGAGCAAAAATGAGTAAAGAAATGAAATTTAAACTAGATAAAGATGCAAACAACAACAAGTAACTAAGCAAATGATCGGATGAGTTAATCCTCTCATGAAGGTATTAAACATCTAAACTGATCCTCTTTCATACCAAAATCCCTTTTGAGAAGCATGAATCAGTCAGCTTTAAAATCTAGTTCAATAAGTCATTTAAGAAGAACAAACTATCACTCTCATGATGAAAGACTCTTAAACCTCTAACCGATTGGTTCAGACATTTCTACAAACATTTTTGATGCAAGACATGTCTTAGATCTGGACTGCATGCGATGTTCATGGATTCAGCTTAGAGATCTGATCGGTTAGAGAATGAAGCATGCTCGACTAGACCCCTAAACTCCCTGATCTATCATGAAAGCACCATAATCTACCTATCTAAAACCTCTTAAGCGGATTACTCACTAATCATAAAAAGCTCACTAAATACTTTGCAAGACGTGTAGCTAGTCATGATTACAAGCTTTGATGCTGGTGAATAAAAGAAATGAAAGAGAACAAGATCTTCACGTGAAAACGGGATATCGGATTAGAATGATCAAGTTTCACAAAAGAGGCAAGTTCTCCAAGCTAAAAACAGGTAGAAAATAAGATATGATAAAAGGTGATTAGGTTTTTTGGTCCTAAAAACTATTTATAGTGAAGGCTAAGTGTTGCGGGTCAGCCCAGAACAAACCGGGTACTGAGCGCTCCTCTTGGGTCGTCGGGTGAACACCTCGGTGTGTGAGAGAGTGAAGCCAAGGTCTTGATGTCGAGGGTAGCACGTGAGCAAAGATCAGGATGAAGATCTCATGAAGAACACATCAATAACATGCATGAACCCTAGTCTTCAATCCATCTTCACGTGCATTCTCTGAGTCATCTTATTCTTGAATCTGGGTTTGTGACAAAGGGCCTCGGCAGAAACACTTAGCGTATATCGCAACTCCTTAGGCTTGTACCGATCAACTTGTCTCCCGGTTGCAATAACTTTTAGCACACGACTCCAAATGACTTGAAACCAATTCCACAATCAAGATTACTCATTCAGCTCAAACTTTGGTGAAGAAACCGTCGGAGCTTGGGAAGTGGAAGGCTCCCCGGATTGCTCATCCTTGCAACACATCGGAACGGCAGGAAAACATCTTTAGACCGACGTTTCTTCGACTCTATCAAAATGGCTTTCCCCATTTCTAAAAAAAATCAAAATCGATATATACATATATAAGGAAAAAAGAGGAAAGGGAAATGAAATTACCTAAGAGAGGTCTTAAGATATGCTATAAGTTCCAAGGATTGTATAGATCATCATTTGAGAAAGTTGGAGTTTTTTTAATAAGTCCCAGAGAAAAGTCTAACTCTAGAGGAGTTACAAAGAAGATCAAAGAAGGAGAGATGCACAACACTTAGATAGCAAGGAGAAGTGACTAGAAGCTATGGACATCAACATGTCTATTCTCTGTTGCGATTTAGCATAATATCTTGCATCTTCCTGAAGCTAAAAAGTAACTCTAAACACTTTAATTCTACCACTTAAATTTTTTTTTGAAGCTTTTTCCAAGCTTGGATCTTGTTTTTTTTCAGGCCAAACAAAGGTTTAAGTCTGGGGGAGTTTGATAACACCGAATTTGTATCCATTTTCAATATTGATTTCAAATGCTTTTTCAAAGGTTTTAATCAGTTTTAGGAGTTTTTATTACAATTTTTCTATATTTGTAGTTTCAAGACTCTTTTCAGGAAACTTAGGGAAAAACATGACAAAATGGAGGAAATCCACATTTGTTAGCTTAGAGTCAAAGCGTCAGAAGTTCAGTCTCAAATGAAGACTTTCTCACCGTCTGATCCAGCTCAAATTTGGAGACATTCAAGAGGATGCAGCTGACTTTCCATAGCACTTTACTTCAGGACAATTTAATGGTGCAATCAAAAGATACATGAAGATTAAGTTGTCCCGTCAACCAGCCCAAACTTCAGCTGACCTGCGGCAAAACACTTTCTGGCCGCGCCCCACACTTCTTACCCGTGGTAAAATATCATTCCACCAGTCCTGGAGGACTCTCACCTGAGGTACATCATAGCTCGGCCCCTAGGCCCAACATCAAGCACATTTTGTTATTTCTCTTTAGAGAAGCCCTAAAAAAAACCTAGAAGACCTTAGGACCTATAAATACATTTTTTAACAGCCCAAATCGGGTGTGTGCTCTTGTAATGTGTTTTTGAGCCACCAAACTTTGTTTCTTAGGTTAGGGGAAGGAGAAAAGGATTCTTCCCTTGAACCTTTGACCTATCTTCTTTCTTTTTATCTATCTATCTTTTCTATTTCAGTTTATGCATATCTCATTATTGTTTATCTTTTTCTGCATCATGTTAGAGTAGTTTAGCAGTTGAGTTTTTAAGGATCCCTCAAAGGGATCTATATTTTCGATTAGGATATCTAGTTTTTTTCTCAACCATATTCTAGATCTCATTTCTTCTAAATTGAATTTAATGCATGAGGTTAGAGTCATGAACTAATCTATAAACCCAGGATTGATCAGAGCCATGAGAGTGATATATCAGATTTTCGTACATAGCTTCAGAAGAACATAGTCGCTGTACAAGATGAAAGCTACCTATAGAGAAGATGTGAGCAAAAACGAATTCATTTCAGTGAATGCATGATCTTACTCGTGGCAAGAGATGAAAGCTACTTGTCGAGTTTAAGTGATTAGTTGGTTGAGGTGACGAGAGTTGGTTAGCCATATAAGTGCCTATTCTGTTTCCATGCAAATACGAGGAATAGATTAAGACATACTACCTCAGACTAGTCGGAAGATACTTAGATATCGATTAGGATAAACAGGAGAAGTCTGTGTCGACCCCTATGAGTTGAGAACCCTAGTTTTAATTGAGCATCCCTTAGATTTGCCTTAGCAACTTACCCTTTTTGCATATAGTCTAGGATTTTTTTAAAGTATTTATTTATTTTTTTTTCTCATAAAAACCAAACAACAAAACCCCCCCTGCATTTATTACTTCGCTTAATTATCCCAGTTTGAAGTTTTTGCAGATAAGACAACCTCCTTGTGCATCGACACCCTAAGTACTACATCGCACGCCTGTGCACTTGCAGGATACTAGGGTTTTATAAATTTAAAATTTAATTTGCGATATGCTAACCCTAGCACGCATCAATTAGAGAAAAAGTGATCTTCTATAGAGGCCGGCACCAAGATGATGAAGGTAATAGACAAAGTCACAACGACATTAAATTGACTGCACCTACTTTTGTTGGCAGAGTAAACCCTGAAGCTTAGTTGGAGTGGGAGCAGATGATGGAGTATATCTTCAACTACTACTCCTACAATGATCAGAACAAGGTGTCCTTAGGTGCAGCTCAACTAACCAACCATGCACTATCATGGAGGGATCGAGACGTGTCTGAGAGGAGAAGGCACCACTATGTGCAGATTACTAGTTGGGACGCCATGAAGTTAACTTCAGAAAAAGGTATGTGCCACCACATTTTCATAGAGACTTACAAAAGAAGTTTCGAAAGTTGGTACAGGGAAACAGATCCATTGAGGAGTACTTTGAAGAGTTTGAACAACTCAGAAACCAACTTGAGATAGCTGACACCGAGGAGACCCTCAAGGCTCAATTTCTTGATGGATTAAAAGACTGTATAGCTAGAAAGGTGGAGAGACAGCCGTATCATGACATGAGTGACCTCTTGCATCTATATATTCAAGCAGCAGCACATGAAACGTAAGACCACTGCCACCAATCAAGCAAGAAACAACAACACCTGGACTCCACAGCCACCAAAGGTGTTTGACAAGGGGAAAGCCGTGAAGAATGATTCACGATTTAAGAAAACAACACCTGAAAACTTCAAAGACAACTCTAAAGCGTCTTGGCCAGAAACATGTAAGTTTCCTAGAACTTCAGGAGCCAGAGATGTTATATGTTTTAAATGTCACGGACGAGGACATATGGAGAGGGAGTGTCTAAATAAAGGGTTATGGTCTTGATACCAACCGAACACTATGAGTCTCAAGATGAACACGATGATGAGGAGGCAGCTGATCATGAATCTGAGATAGTGTATCCCAAGGTAAGTAGGATTAATCTATTTGTTACTCCTACTACTGTCTCTAAAGCTTTGCATCATAACACACATGTGCTACTAATGATCTTCAAAGAGGGGTTGCTTTCAGGTTCTAATGAACTAGAGCTTTCACCCACGATAATCTCCTTGTTAGACAGGTTCAAATATGTGCTTCTGGAGGAGATACCAGCTGGACTGCCTCCCATAAGAGGAATAGAGCATCATATTGATCTGGTGCCCAGAGCTGCTCTGCTAAACCATGGAGCTTATCGCATGAATCTAACCGAGTCTAAGGAGTTGGAGAAACAGATTCAAGATCTAATGTCTAAAGGCTACATCAGGAAGAGTCTTAGCCCATGTGCGGTGCCCGTTCTTTTAGTCCCCAAGAAAGATGGTACTTGGAGAATGTGCGTAGATTACAGGAATAAACAACATCACCATCAAGTATCGCCACCATATACCAAGAATAGATGACATGCTGGACGAGCTACATGGTTCAACAGTCTTCTCTAAGGTGGATTTTCGAAGTGCAATCATTCGGCATCACCAATGCTCCAAGCACATTCATGCGGCTCATGAATCATGTCTTGAGGGCCAGTAAGTTTGTAGTATTGTATTTTGATGATATACTTATTTACAGCAAATGTTTTAGTGACCATTTACAGCACACCTTGAGCAAGTTCTAGAGACTCTTCGTAAAGAAGGCCTCTATGCGAACCACAAGAAGTGCACCTTTTGCACTTTTGTGTTTTCAGGATTTGTTGTGAGTTCATAAGGCCTACAGGTGGATCAGGAGAACGTAAGAGCAATAAAAGAGTGGCCAACTCCATCAAGCATTGGACATGTTTGGAGCTTCCATGGACTAGCAAGCTTTTATCGACGGTTTTTCAAGGATTTCAGCACCTTGGCTGCTCCTGTCACAGCTGTTATTAAGAAATATGTGGTGTTCTCATGGGGGCCGGCACAGGAAAAAGCATTTCAAACTCTCAAAGATTGTCTTACTCATGCACGGGTCTTGACTTTACCTGATTTTGACAAAATTTTTGAGATTGAATGTGATACCTCAGATTTAGGTATTGGAGTAGTTCTTACACGAGGAGGAAAACCCATGGCTTAGTTCAGTGAGAAAATAAGTGGAGCTGCCCTGAACTACTTCACCTACGACAAAGAGTTGTATGCATTGGTGAGAGCATTGGAGACATGGCAACATTTCTTGCTGGCCAAAGAATTCGTCTTACACACCGACCATGAAACACCCAAGCATTTTTGAGGGGTCAAACAACGCTCAAAAGGAGGCATGAAAGGTGGTTGGAGTTTGTAGAAGCCTTTCCCGAAATCATCAAGTACAAGAAGGGAAACAAAAACATAGTCGCTGATGCATTGTCTAGGAGATACATGCTCATCAACACTATGGAGGCAAAAGTAGTGGGGTTTGAGCAGATCAAAGACAGCTATGAAGATACTTCGGACTTTAGTGCCATCTTTCAAGAGTGCCAAAGGGAGAATTTGGTTTGTTTTATTTACATGAAGGTTTGCTATTTAAAGATAAACGTTTGTGTATCCCGCAGGGGTCAATGAGGGAGGTCTTAATCAAGGAGTCTCATGGAGGAGGCTTAATGGGGCATTTTGGAGTGGACAAGACTCTAAATGTTCTAGTTGAGCGATTCTCCTGACCGCACCTCAAGAGAGACGTGGAACTGTTCTGTTCAAGATGCATCATATGCCTTAAAACCGAATCCAGGTCATATCCCTATGGACTCTACATGCCTTTGCCAATTCCTAACAAACCTTGAATGGATATATCTATGGACTTTGTTTTAGGATTGCCAAAGATAAGAAACAAATATTCAACCTTTGTGGTGGTGGACTGATTCTCAAAGAGGGCACACTTCATTCCCTGTGCCAAAACAAACGATGCCACACAAACTGCTGACCTATTCTTCAAGGAAGTGGTGCGTTTATATGGTTTACCTCACACCATTGTGTCAGACCGAGAAACCACGTTCTTGAAACACTTCTGGAGGAGTTTGTGGAGGAAGCTTGGTACCAAATTTCTCTTCTCCACCACTTATCACTCTCAGACCGATGGACAAACTGAGGTGGTGAACCGCACCTTGTCCACCCTTTTAAGGGCCACAGTCGGTAATAATTTAAAGAATTGGTTAGATTGTATTCCATATGTTGAATTTGCTTATAACCATGCTAACCACTCTGGAACTAAGTTTTCACCATTTGAGATTGTGTATGGAGTTAAGCCACTGCCACCATTGGAGTTTACAAACAAAGATGGAGAAAGCAAAGCCGAGGCAATCAAGAAGATCCATCAAAACACTAAGGAGAACTTGGAAAAGAAGACGGCTTAATACAAGAAACACGCTGACAAGAACCAGAAGAAGCTCATATTCGAGCCAGAAGATTGGGTCTGGATTCACATGAGACCAGAAAGGTTCCCAAACAAGAGGAAATCAAAGTTCACACCTCGCGGAAATGGACCATTCAAAGTCATGGAGCGCATGAACAACAATTCCTACAAGCTAGACTTGCCAGGCGAGTTGCATATTTCACCAAGTTTCAATGTTGCTGACCTTTCTCCTTTCCATGCAGGTGAAACAGTTTTGAGGCGAAAACTTTCTCAAGAGGGAGAGAATGATAAGGACATGCCCCCTAAAGATCCTTTTCTAACCATAAAGAACCCACCGAGGACCAGATCAGGGCTAAGGAAGCTGAGAGAAGAGTTCAACAATGCTATGGACACCTTGATCAATAAAAGCAGCCTAGAAGACGTCACCAAAGGCATTTATCAACTTAGCATAGACCAGCTTCTTCTTAACCAAGTAGAAATGGAAATGTCCAAGAAGAAGATGCTACTTATTCAAGATGAAGATCAACTAGAGAGGAGTCAAGATCAAGAGGAACAAGAAGACACAAGCATCAAGCCTACACCAACATTGGAGTGGCCTCTACTAAAGACACAAGGGACTCGCATGATCTTCACCATTGAGGCTGAAAACGACTAAGTCCTAAAAATGACATCAAGGTGAGTGTTTAATTTATTTTGATTTCTAAACTCACGTGTTTCCCTCTTCTTTGTTTTGCAGATTTATTCTTAGGTCCCTTTAGTTATTTTTCCTTTTTTTTTAGTAAGAAACTTTAGAACTATTTCTTTTATTTTCTTTACATTTTTTAAGAGTCTGTTGCAAGTTCTTTCCATTTTTGAGTCTAGAGTCAATCCTAGAAGGTCAAGGCCGAAGGACTAATTATAAAGTCCCCTATGCGGCATTGTAGACACAACTTTTTACTCTAAATCAATAAAGAGTGTATTTTCTTGAGAGCAGCCACCTCTTCCATGAGTTCTTGAGCATTGAGTGGATTTCTCTTTGTTCTTGAGTTCAAACCGACTTATCGCAGCCTCTTTATCAGCTGTGTGGTTTCACATTGATCCCCTGGTTACTTGTTTACCATTCACCCATCAATCTAGACAAAGAGAGTCTCTCGGCCAGTTGTTTAGGTTCCATCCCTATTCACTCGATCATATTTCCTGTAAGTGAACAGAGTCCTTCGGTCAGTCACTTAGATCCATTCATACCACCAACCCAATCTTATATCAAAAATCAAGCTATTTTTTTAAAAAAAAAACTATTTTTCTTAATCAATCTACCAAACCAGAAACTTTGGTCAACAGAAGAATCTCAATTCTGAAAGAAATCCCCAATTCTCACTAGCTGCTCTCTAATGAACTTACACCATTTCTAATCTGTTGCATTCGTCCTAGGCTATATACAGTAGACCTAAAGCTAAGAGTTGAGCGGCTAAATCCTATACCGTGTTTATCGTTTTCTCATCCACGTTCAAGTGTTGTAAACAGACTTGGGAAATGTTTTTCAGGTTATTTCAAGGCCACAAAGACTACTAATTTGCATCCGCTTTGCACCCTAATGGTCTAATCTTGGCAATATGCAACAAAGACACGACATGCCGTCAGTGGGACATTCTACTTTTCTATAAAAAATACTAGCCCTTTTCTTATGTAATTTTCTTTTTAAAATTGGTCCTTTGGGCGAGCGCAACTTTGCCCACCCCCTTGGACTGATCGGAACCCATCTAAGTCATTAGCTGTCCTGAAGGCAAACTGGTAGACATCAGAGCACTCAAGTTCACACCAGATGGGCGGTTCGTTGCCATGGCTGAGCCTGCAGATTTTTTTTTCATATCTTTGACACGCAGTCATAAGTTTGTACTATGGGAAGAGATTGATCTGTTTGAGGAAATAGCTGGGATCTTTTTTTGCCCCGATGCAAAGGCACTGTATATTGGTGTTGCAGAACAGACTTATGGAAGCTTGGCGGAATATTGATGAGGTCATCAAACCAAATCCAAATCCAACACATGTACCCGAGCTCAAAGAGGCCCCAATGACTCGTTCCAAAGATAGGAGGCTTAGAGAAGGGTCAACTTGGCCATCGAAACACTACTAAGCACAATGGAGTAGGGAGATGCATTCAAAACCGGTTCACAAACTCACAAAATGCAAGACACCCCCAAAGCACCTGATTTAGACATAACGGAGGACTTTGCACATTTGAGCCTCAAAGAAGATAAGCCTCGAACCAACCAAGGTATGAGTGTTTACTTGGCAGGAAATGGAGCTCGGAACACAAAGAATTTCATAGACACCACATAGAGCCTCAAGATATATCAAATTCAAGCCAAGACTCCAATAAGGAACAAATGGAACAAGAAGAAGGACAAGAAGCCGGCTGCGTGAAGACACGTGAAGATCTCAAGGATTTTGACTTCATGGGACTCCAAGATGAGGAATACATCAAGACCTTCAAGTTGCATGGACTGGAACAAGACCTACGTTCCACAACTTCAATCAAGCCCATACTCAGCCTTAATCAAGTATTCTGAATTCATACGATTTGTGCAGGTAATATGGAAGTATCCTAGTGGTTTCTAACACGTTAGAGTGCCTCAGAGATCTTCGGTTCAAGTCCAGAAAAGGTTGCACGTAGTTAGGTTATTTTTCCTTTTAGTCTAAGTAAACTTTCTTTTTTGTGTCCAAATGAGACGCTTTGCCATTTTGCTTTGTTAGTTTTTTAACAGGTCTTGTCGTTTAAGAGTCTTATGTCGTTTTTTTCTTTTATTGAGTCGAACCCTAGATGGTTCAAAACTGACAAACTATTAATAAAGTCCCACACGCAGCTGTTGTAGTTACACACTTTTTACCCTATCAATAAAATAACGCTGTTTTCCTCCTAGCTTGTGCTTGAGAGTCTTTGCTTGTGTTCTTGAGTGTGTGATTCACCGAGTGATATGTTCATAATTTGCATCATTTAGGTTGCATAATTCATTCCAAATCATGTTTTATTCCATGCATTTTAGGTCATTAGGGTTTGTTTTAGAACTTAGGAGATGCATTAGGTCCTAATGAGTCTTTGCATGTTTTGAGTGTTTATCAGGTGTATTTGGAGCTGAAAAGATGGATCCAGGAGGTGGAATGGTGATCAAAGCTTGAAAAAGGGTGAAATGGGGTCTTTGGAGGTTATCGACCATTCTCGCGGACCAGGAAGGTTTTTTATCGGCCATATTCATGTACTGCGGGTAGACTCTATCGGCCAAAACACGTACCGCGAATGAATTGTATCGGCCAAAATCTCCGGGTGCAGACACGTTTCCAAAATCGCCTGTCCGGGGAACCTTCCGTTCCGATTCAGATGTCGGGTGCTTCATAGAAGTTGGAGAGGATTGGATCACGGTTTCATAGCAAGTAGAATCGTGGAATTCGGACACGTGAGTAGAGAGTTAAGCTCGTCGGAAGAAACCTCTGTCTCGCTGCTGTTTTGGACCGAGCCGATGAGCTCTGAAGAATGCGAAGGACGGTGTACTTCCAGGCCGATTCAGTTTCCGGGGCCTTCATGAGAACCAGAGACATTTGAGTCTTCTTTCCAGAACGTCCGAGATCATTCAATTCGGAGCTATGAGCAGGAACATACGGTCTCCGGAATGGACACATGTCTAGACGCCTCTCTCTGTTCGTGTAAATGCACTGCAAATATGTGCCCTCCAGGAAGCCTTCCATTTCCCAAGCACCGAAGCTTCCTTCACCAAAGTTGGAGATAAATGAGGCCTCCGTCTTCTGCAACAGGAATCACTCAATTCGGACACGTACCATAGACGTTACACTCTCCGGAATGCGAAGTGGTCCAAGCTGCTCTGAATGGTGCGAGATGGTCTTGCGACTTGGCTAACCCGCAGACCTGAAGATGAATGCCTGAAAGCTGATGCTGCGAGTTGAGAAGTGCGGGTAAGCTATCACTGGATGAGGTCTGAGGCTCCCGAGCACGAAAACTGCTAAGTCCACAATCGTGCGACTTAGGCATGCAAGTTGGCCGCGCCTAGAACCACGCCGCACGATCACTCGCAATCTACTCCTACTTGACCCTGCGACCTGAGTGCAATGGAGACCAACCCACAGAGTTTGTACACTCCCCAGAAACCGCCTTGGTCCTGCGATTTGAAGAAGAAGAAGATTAAGCCGCAGCAAGACTCGCAAATCACTCCTACTTAGGCATGCGGCTAAGACAAAGCAATTTAAGTCTCACAAGACAAGTCTTCATCTACTGCGACTTGGGCGTGCTACCTGGGAGACACTGGACCAACCCGCAGTAATTCCACTTTATCCATTAAAGCCGGGTCAGGACCCGGTTTGTTCCGGGCTGACCCGGTTCGTTTTTAGAGAAGTATAAATACTTTTTAGGGTTTTTTCTGATAGAACTAAGTTTTATTCCCTTTGTCTCTTGCCTCTTTTGTGAAAGACTCCATTAAGAAGAGAAATATCTATATTTAAGTGTGGAATCAAGAGAATTTTAAGAGATCTTTGTGTTTAAAGCTGTTTTCTTCTTAATCTATCATCTACATCTCCATTTCTCATCATTAATCATGCCAATCTTCTCAACTTGCAAAGGTTTAAGAGAGATTAGTATGATTAGTGAGTAGTCACCTTTATGAGGTTCTAGATGTGTAGGTTAGGGTGCTAAAGTGTTAGATTAGGAGTGCTTAGGGCTAGATTCATTGATTCATCTCTCTAAACAGCTGTTCTCTATGCTAGATCCTTGCATATCACTTGAGATCTAGATTCTGGGAATTTCATGCACCAAAAGTGTTTGATGAAACTCCTGAAAGAGCTGAATTAGAGGTTTAAGCATTTTCTGCATGATGATGTATTGTTATTTGCTTGAATGATCATTAAGAACTGTATATTAATGCATATTGATTCATGTTTCACAAATGGGAATTTGGTTTGAAAATGGATTAGTATAGGGGTTACCTTCAAGAGAGGATTAACCTAGATTAGAGTTCTTAATCATTTGAATCATGTCTCATCATTGTCATTAGCATTTCTAGCTTAGCACCAAAGCACCCTAACCAACTATCATGTCTAGAATCTCATGCCTCCATCATATCATATTCACATCATTTGTCATTGTCATTAGTCTTTAATCCTGTTTAAGTTTGTAGTTGTCATTAGTTAACCAAAGTCATTCTTGTTTGCTTGAATTAAGAACCTGATCATAAGTTTAGTGTCTAACACCACATCTGGATTGATAAACCTCTTTGTGCTACTTTGACAAGGGGATTGATAGCCCTGAGACCTTAAAAAGTCCTGTCTATCAATTGGCGCCATTGCCAAATTGTGGTTTGTTTAGCATTAAGCTCTGATCTGTTCTTGAGATCAAGTGCTTACTTTCTTGTTTTTACTGATTACTTTCAAGTTCTGTTTGTGATTTCAGGTGTATGAACACCAGGTCTAGATCAAGAAGCTGTGGTCCACCTTTCCCTCTCAACGACAATATCAATCTTCTGGTACCAAGGAGGAGAAGGGACAGACGTGGTAGACAAATTGATCAGACTGAGATGGCAGAACAAGGAGATCACGTGGTAGATATAGAACAACCGGTTCAGGAGCAACAGGCTCAGGGTAATGGAGCTGGTAATGGAGTTGGTCAAGGGCTTCATCAGGGTAATGTTCATCAGGAACAGGCGCACCATCAACAAGCTTATGTCCACCAGGGACAAGCTCAAGCTCATCAACAGAGGCATCAGACCAATGTTCAGCAAAGACAACAAGTGCACCACCAACCCCAGCCCTTCCAACACCAACAAAGAAGATATGAGCAACCCCAAGTCTATGTTGGAGAGAATGACAGGGCCAATGCTCATCAGTATGGAGCTGGTATTCAGGCACCACCTGTGTAAAACAACAACTTTGAAGTGAAGGCATCATTGCTGAATATGGTCCAGAACTCATAGTTCCATGGGTTAGCAATGGAAGATCCCTTGGAACACTTGGATCAGTTTGATAAGGTGTGTGATCTGACCAAGATTAATGGAGTTTCAGAAGATAGCTTCAAGCTAAGACTATTCCCATTCAGTCTTGGTGACAAAGCTCATCAATGGGAGAAGAATCTTCCAAGAGGCTCCATTCTAATCTGGGAGCAATGCAAGCAAGCCTTCTTATCTAAGTTCTTCTCCACATCAAGAACTGCAAAACTGAGGAACCAAATCTCTAGCTTCACTCAGCACAGCAATGAAAGTTTTGGTGAAGCATATGAGAGATTCAGGAGCTACACAAACCAATGCCCACACCATGGGTTTAGTGAGGCTTCTCTTCTCAGCACACTTTATAGAGTAGCTCTTCCCAAGATTAGAAACCAGCTGGATACTGCTTCTATTGGGAACTTTCTGGGTAAAGAGATACATGCTGATTTAGAGCTAGTGGAGAACTTAGCATTGAGCAATGATACTTATGGTGAAGACTATGACAGATCAAATAGGTCTGAAGGTTCAAGCTCAGAACAGAGGCTCACTAGAGAAGTTAAGGAGTTGAGAAGTGAATTAGACAAGTTGAAGTTGGTAACTCACAAGCCAATGCATTTTGTTGGAGAGTATGAGGAACCATCTCAAATCTTTGAGAACATAAGTGAAGAGGGTCTCACCCAGGAGGAGCTAAACTACATTGGGAATCAGAGGTTCCAAAGATATCAGTATGGTAATGCCAATCCAAACCTTTCTTACAGGAACACCAATGTAGCTAACCCACAAGACCAGGTCTATCCCAATTCTCAAGCTCCACAGAACTTTGTTCCCAAGAACAACTTTCAAGGATCTTTTCAACCAAAGAATCAGTTTGCTCAGAATCAAGGTTTTGGTCACCAACAGCAACCATTTCAAGGTCCTAGTTTCAGTACACAGCAGCAGAAGGCACCACCAGGGTTTGGTCCTCCACAGTTCCAACAGCAAGCGCCTGTTCAACAACATTATCAGCCACCAACGGTTACACAGCAGCCACAGATGGGTACAGATATGGTTGGTATTCTGCAACAACTACTTCAGCGTCAACAGATCTTTGCAAGCCAGAATGCAGCCATGCAGAAGGAAATCAAGGAACTGAAGCAGAACCAGGCATCAAGCTCAAGGAACCAAGGTCACCTACCTGGAAAACCAGAACCCAACCCCAAGGAATATGCCAAGGCCATTACACTGAGGAGTGGGAAGGAGTTACCTGGTATTGAGAACAACAATGTGATCATTGAGGACAATGATCAAACTGAGGGGGAGGCAGCCTTAAAAGATGATCAAGTTGCTGAGAAACCAAGGACAGAAAAGGGTAAAGAGGTAGCAAAGGAACCAGAACCAGAGAAGAAATATGTGCCACCACCTCCATACCAACCCAAGCTCCCATTTCCAGGGAGATTCAAAAAGAAACTAGTGGACAAGGCAAGAGCTGTATTTGAGAAGGCACTCAAGGAGACACCACTCACAATGCCTCTCATTGATGCATTCTTAATGATGCCAAAGATGGGGAAGTTCTTGAAGGATGCCATTCTGAACAAGACTAAAGAGCTTCAAGGCATGGTAGTACTAAAGAGCTATCATTCAGAAGAAATCCATTCCAAGGAAGTTAACTGATCCAGGGAGCTTCACACTCCCTTGTGCCATTGGACCTCTTCTATTCTCTGGATGTCTTTGTGATCTAGGAGCATCAGTCAGCTTAATGCCATTCTCCATAGCAAAGAAGCTGGGCTTTAGAGTCTTCAAGCCTGCAAGGATTTCTCTTATCCTTGCAGATAGATCAGTTAGATTGCCTGTTGGTATGTTCGAAGATCTACCTGTCAAGATTGGTGGTTTTGAGGTTCCAACAGATTTTGTTGTGCTGGAAATGGATGAGGAACCAGTAGATCCTCTTATCTTGGGCAGGCCATTCTTAGCAACTGCAGGAGCTATTATTGATGTGATAGGTGGGATAATAGAACTTCAACTTGGGTCTGAAAAGCTCAAGTTTGATGTGAATGAGATGATGAAGAAACCCACCATTGAAGGTCAATGTTTCTATGTGGAGACAATGGATTAGTTGGCTGATGAGTTGCTTGAGGAGCTGAACACTGAGGATCCTCTTCAAGCTGCTCTAACTCAAGAACAAGGAGGCAATGGGCTCTTAGCTGAAGCAAGTGAAGGGTTCAAGTTGTATTTGGACAATGCTAGAGAGCTGGGTCCTGAGACAAGGTTTTTGGAGCTGGAACCAAGTGGCTCTGAAGTTTTTGCTATCAAAGGATCAGACACCAGCCAAAGCAGCTTGGACCAGGATTGGAATGAGGCTGATGCACCCCCTGTTGAGCTCAAGCCTCTACCAACAGGGCTCAGGTATGCTTTCTTGGGCTTAAACTCCACATATCCTGTCATCATCAATGATAGTCTATTAGAGGACCAAGAGAGTGCATTGCTTAGTGAGATAAGAAAGTTCAGGAGAGCCATAGGATATTCATTGGCTGATATTAGAGGGATCTCTCCTGACATTTGCACCCACATGATCCACCTAGAGGACCAATCTATGTTCTCTATTGAGCATCAACGACGACTTAACCCCAACCTTAAGGAAGTGGTTAAGAAGGAGATACTAAAACTTCTTGAGGCAGGGATAATTTACCCAATCTCTTACTCAAGATGGGTGTCTCCTGTTCATGTTGTGCCCAAGAAAGGTGGGATCACAGTGGTTAAAAACGAGAAGGATGATCTTATAGCTACTAGGACTGTCACAGGAAACAGAATATGTATAGACTATAGAAATCTCAATGCAGCCTCTAGGAAGGATCATTTTCCTTTACCTTTCATTGATCAGATGTTAGAGAAGCTTGCAAACCACCCCTTCTTTTGTTTTCTCGATAGGTACTCGGGGTTCTTCCAAATTCCCATAGATCCCCAGGATCAAGAGAAAACAACATTCACATGCCCTTATGGCACATTTGCATACAGGCGAATGCCTTTTGGTCTCTGTAATGCTCCTGCCACTTTTCAAAGATGTATGATGCACATTTTCTCTGACATTATTGAAGAGAAGGTGGAGGTGTTCATGGATGACTTTAGTGTCTATGGCTCCTCCTTCTCAGATTGTCTCTCTAATTTGTCACAGGTCTTGGAGAGATGTGAGCAGCATAACTTGGTGTTGAACTGGGAGAAGTGCCACTTCATGGTGCAGGAAGGAATAGTTCTTGGGCACAAGATATCTGAGAAGGGCATAGAGGTTGACAGAGCAAAAGTAGAAGTAATGGTGAACCTGCGAACCCCCACTTCAGTCAAAGGGATAAGGAGTTTCCTTGGGCATGCAGGGTTTTACAGAAGATTTATCAAAGACTTCTCAAGAATTGCCAGGCCCTTGACAAGACTGTTGTGTAAAGAAGTGGATTTCATCTTTGATGCTGAATGTGAAGAGGCCTTCAAGTTGATCAAGGAGGCATTGGTTAGTGCACCAATAGTTCAGGCACCAGACTGGTCCCTTCCTTTTGAGGTCATGACAGATGCATCTGATTTTGCTGTTGGAGCAGTGCTTGGACAGAAGAAAGACAAGACGCTCCATGTTATCTACTATGCCAGTAGAACACTTGACTCTGCACAAGAGAAGTATGCTACTACTGAGAAGGAAATGCTGGCAATAGTCTTTGCCTTTGATAAATTCAGAAGCTACCTGGTGGGATCAAAAGTCATTGTATATACTGATCATGCAGCCCTCAGGTATCTGATGACCAAGAAGGATGCTAAGCCAAGACTATTGAGATGGGTTCTTCTACTTCAGGAGTTTGATATGGAAGTACAGGACAAAAAGGGGATAGAAAATGGAGCTGCAGACCATCTTTCTAGGCTGAGGATTGATTCTGAAGTGCCTCTCAATGATAGCTTACCTGAAGAGTCTCTGATGGTGCTCCATTCCTACTTGGAGTTTGAAGAAGTAGAGAGCATTCAAGAGAGGAGGATGCCTTGGTTTGTAGACATAGTGAACTACCTAGCTTGTGGTGTGGAGCCTCCTGAATTAGATGCTTACAAGAGGAAGAAGTTCTTCAGAGAGGTTCAGCGATACCATTGGCATGAGCCCTACCTCTATGTCCTGAACAAAGATCAGCTGTATAGAAGGTGTCTTGCTGAGGAGGAGATGCAACCTGTGTTGCAAGAGTGTCATGCTTCAGCCTTTGGAGGTCACATGGGAGCATTCAAGACTGTGGCCAAGGTGCTTCAGAGTGGGTTTTGGTGGCCCACAATGTTCAAAGATGCTCAGTTGGTGGTTTCAGCATGTGATGCCTGTCAAAAGCATGGGAACATATCAAAGAGGAGTGAAATGCCTCAAAACCCCATTCTAGAAGTTTGCTGGGGGATTGACTTTATGGGGCCCTTCATTTCATTCTATGGGAATCAGTATATACTTTATGGGGCCCTTCATTTCATCCTATGGGAATCAGTATATACTTGTTGCTGTGGACTATGTGTCCAAATGGGTTGAGGCCCTTGCTTCCCCTACCAATGATTCCAAGGTTGTAGTGAAGCTGTTCAAGAGCATTATCTTCCCAAGGTTTGGAGTTCCAAGGGTTGTTATCTCTGATGGAGGATCTGACACAAGACTTTGGAGGGTTTGCTGAGAAAGCATGGAGTGAAACACAAGATAGCTACACCTTATCATCCTCAAACTAGTGGACAGGTTGAGGTATCTAATAGACAGATCAAAGCCATTCTTGAGAGGACTGTTAGTTCAAGCAGAAAAGATTGGAGCAAAAGGCTAGATGATGCATTGTGGGCTTATAGGACTGCCTTTAAAACTCCAATTGGGACATCACCTTTCAGTCTGCTATATGGGAAGAGCTGCCACCTTCCTGTTGAGTTGGAGTACAAGGCTATGTGGGCTGTGAAGTTGTTAAACTTTGATATCAAGACAGCTCAAGAGAAAAGGGTCATGCAACTCCATGAACTTGAGGAGATTAGGCTTGAGGCTTTTGAGAGCTCAAAGATCTATAAGGAGAAGACCAAAGCTTTGCATGATCAAAAGATTTTGAAAAGGGAGTTCAAGGAAGGAGATCTAGTGTTGCTGTTCAACTCTAGGCTTAAGTTGTTTCCAGGAAAACTTAAGTCTAGATGGTCTGGTCCCTTTAAGGTTCTTGAAGTCAGGCCATATGGAGCTGTTGTTTTGGAAGGAAAGAATGGTCAAGAGTTTGTGGTAAATGGACAAAGGATCAAGCACTATTTGGTTTCACAAAGAAAGGAGGAAGCTACATCAGTTCCCCTTCTTGATCCACCACCAGCCTGTTAAACAGGTTTCCAAAGTCAAACTTAGAGACTTTAAACAAAGTGCTCTTGGGAGACACCCCAAGCTTATCTTTGTACATAGTTCTTTTCATTTCTTCTCTTTTCTTTTATGTTTTAGAACTTTTTGATGGGTTTTGTGAGTTGGTCTCAGGTCCTATGTGATTCTTTGGAAGACATGGCTCAGTGATGAATGGAATGGAACATGTGAGAGGGCTGAGAGAAGAGTTTAGGGACTGAAAAACTTGGAGAACGCCTCAGTGCTACCTAGGTGTGCGGTTTGGATCAGGAAGAGCCCAGGCCACAGCAGGACTCGCAATTTACTCCGGCCTGGGCGTGCTACCTAGTGAAAGAGGTCCATGCCGCAGAAAGAAAAAAAAAAGCAAGCAAAGGCCAACGGTTCTAAGTCCCAAACTCTGCTACCTGGTGCTGCGGCCTAGAAACAAAAGGAGCCATCCCGCACATCGCAAATCACTCCAAGTTAGGTGTGCTGGCTGGGAGCGAGGAGACTAGGTAGCAGCAAAAGAGGGATGGCCGAGTTTTCTAAGTCACAAACCCTGCGGCATGGTCGTGCTACCTGGAAACAAAGGAAGCTAACTCGCACATATACTCGCAATTTACTCCGAGTTGGGCGTGCTAACTGGGAAGAATGAGTCCAAGCCGCAGCAAACGAAGAGTACCCAGGCTGCCTAAGTCACAAAACCTGCGGGATGGTTGTGCTACCTGGGAACAAAGAAGACCAACCCGCACATCCATTCGAAATTTACTCCAAGTTGGTCGTGCTACCTGGTGAAAGAGGTCCAAGCCGCAGCAAAAAGAGGAATGGCCGAGATGTCGCCCAAAAATGTGCGACTTAGTCGTGCTCGGATCAAAGAAGACCAAGTCACACATACACTCTCAATTTACTCCGGGTTGGGCGTGCTACCTGGGAAACACAAGACCAGGCCGCACTAAATGAAGAGGATGCTGAGACGCCTAAGTGTTGAGAATGTGCGCCATAGTCGTGCTACCTGGAAAGCATGAAGACCAAGTCGCACATCCATTCGCAATTTACTCCAACTTGGTCGTGCTAGCTGGGCACAAGGGAACTAGGTCGCAGCAGGAAAAAGAAAGGCTAAAGTGTCTAAGTACCTAAACCCTGCGCCTTAGTCATTCTACCTGGGAACAAAAGAAACCAAGCCGCACATATGTTCGCAAATTACTCCAACTTGGTCGTGCTAGCTGGTCGCAATGGGTTCCAAGTAGCAGCATGGAGAAAAGATAAAACCGAACTGAAGGATTTTACTGCGACTTGGTCATGCGGGGTAGGCACAGAAGATCCCAGGTAGCACAAAAATATTTCCGGTTCTGCACCGAGACGGTCATACAGGCTCGATCCCGACGGTTCCCGGACGCACAAAAGAGAGAAAGGAGGCCGGTCAACGAGAAAAGGATGGGTCAAAGCCTTGACTGGTCAAAATAGATCTATTGACAACCAGTCCAAAGGCTTGACCCTGTCCCACACTCTCTCTTCCCCACCATAAACCCGAGTTTGAAACTCTTTCTCTCATTTCTCTCCATTGTTTTCACCATATCTCTCTCATTTCTCCACCAAATTTGTTGATTCAAAGTGCTCTGAGCTCGTTTTTGAGTTGTTAACATCATCCTGATTGCATTTCGAACTCGTTGCATCTTCATCCCAAGGTATTGATATGTCTATATTTTACATCATTTAGATTGCATTATAGAGTCCTCATCATGTGTTTTCTCATGTAAATTGAGTCTTTAGGCGTCAAAATAGGACTTAGGGCTTGCATTAGGTCCCAAAGAGTTTTGCATGTTTTGAAGTCTTTATCAGGAGCTTTGGAGACCAATTGGAGCCTAAGAAGAGGAACAGAAAAGAAAACGGTGAAGAAAAGGGTCAAAAATGGTGAAAACCGCTTGGAGGAATTTCTCGGCCAAATCTCGTACCGGCTGGTCGGAAACCTCGGCCAAAATGTTTACCGGATGCTCATTACCGGCCAAAAACCTTACCGATCGGCCAGAATCGAGTATCGAGTGCAAAAATACCACGGGACAAGTTTTTGACCGAGGCAAGGATTTTACGACCAAAAAGCTTACCGCGGTACACAGCCCTCGGCCATTTTCCTTACCGCGGGAAGCTTTTCTCGACCAAAACCTGTCCTTGCCTGCGCGTTTCAAAGATCAGCAATCCGGGGAACCTTCCGGTCCGAATCAGTTGGCGGGGTCTTCATCAAAGTTGGAGATAATCAAGCAAAGATCCCGGAACAGTTGGAATCATCCAATTCGGACCAGTGAGGAGGAAGATACAGCTTCCGGAAGAAGCACCAGCATTATGCGTACTCGAGAACCGAACAGCGGATTTCAGGGATTACGACGGACGGAGCCTTTCCGATCCGAACTAGCTTGCGCGGTCTTCATCAAAGTTTGAGATCTGTGAAAGATCTTCTCAGAACGCTTGGAATCACTCAATTCCGATCAATGGTTTGAAAGATAAGCTCTCCGGAGTTCTCATCGGTCCAAAAGCTCATTTTCCGGTGAATCCAATGCGGTGCAAAGATGTGAAATCCAGGAAGCCTTCCACTTCCCAAGCTCCGACGATTTCTTCACCAAAGTTCTAGCTTATTGAGTCATCTTGACTATGGAACTGGCCTCAGAGAAACTGGAGTCGTGTGTTGAAAGCTACTATCTCTGGAAGGCAATATGGTCGATACGAGCCTAAATGAGTTGCGATACACGCTAAGTATTTTCTTAGGCCGCGGCATCATTGCCTCGGCATTGCTTAAGTCAAGGCTCGTATCTTGGGGGTACTTTGGACTAGACCTCGTGCTGGTGCCTCGGCACGTTGGGATCAAGGCATGCACACGTAAGAAGTGAATCTGGAAATGACTAAGTGTTGAACGTGCACCTCGGTGTAATGACCTCGGCGTGCATGCCGGACTCTGTTCTCCCGAACCCCTCGACTACCAAGCCCCTCGGCATTTTATCCCGAGGCCCCTTGTCACAAACCCAGAATCAAGAACAAGACGGCTCAAGAACACACACGTGAACATGGATCAAAGACTAGGGTTCATGCATGTTCTTGACGTGTTCTTCACGAGATCTTCATTTGGATCCTAACTCACGTGCACTCCTCGACATGAAGACCTCGGCTTCACTCTCCGACACACCGTGGCACTCACCCATCAACCCAAGAAGGCGGCTCAGTACCCGGTTTGTTCCGGGCTGACCCGCGACACTTTCCCTTTGCTATAAATATATTTTAGGACCAAAAACCTAATCATCTGATCTCTTATCTGTTTTAGCTCTAAGAACTTGCCTCTTTTATGAAAGTTGATTAATCTAATCCGATATCTCGTTTCTGCATCAAAAATCTTGTTCTTTCTTTATTTCTTTTATCATTCAGTATTAAACTCCTTATCATGACAAGCTACACGTCTTGCAAAGGACTTAGTGAGCTCGTTATGATCAGTGAGTAGTCGTTTAAGAGGCTTTAGATAGGTAGATTAGGGTGCTTTCAAGATAGATTAATGGGTTTAGGTGTCTAGTCTTGCATGTTTCATTCCTTAACCAACGAGATCTCAAGGCTGGATCCAAGCACATCACTTGAGGTTCAGATCTTAGACATATCTCGCATCAAAAGTGTTTGTAGAAATGTCTGAACCACTCGGTTAAGGGTTTAAGAGTCTTTCATCCCGAGAGTGATAGTTTGTTCTCTTAAATGGCATTTTTGAACTGAATCTTATTGCTGACTGATTCATGCTTCTCAAAAGGGATTTTGGTATGAAAGAGGATCAGTTTAGATGCTTAATACTTTCATGAGAAAATTAACATGCCTTGAGTTCAAAGTCAAATGAAATCGCTTGATAAAATGATTCATTAGCCCATTAGTTTAGCTTGGAAGCACCCGAGTCAAATATCCTGTCTAAAGCTTCTGCCTTTATCATTCATTGTCATCATCCGAATCGTTTATTTGTCATTTGCATCTTAGCTTTGTTTAAATCTCATCATTTGCTTTACTTTTATGCTCATTCGCTTGTTACTTAGCTTAGCAAAAACCTTCATCGATCTGTCTTGACTTAAGTCAACAAATGACATAGATAGTGTCTCCACTACAAGCTTGGATTGATAACCCCTTGTACTACAAGGACAGCGGTATTGATAACCTCTATAAAGAGTGAAAACTCTAAGTTATCAATTGGCGCCGTTGCCAACTTGTAGGAGCATTATTCTCTTGTTTGTTCTTAAGATCAAGACTTTACTTTCTTTTGTTTTACTAACTCTTTTGCAAGTTCTTGTTTTGTTTTCAGGTGCATGAATACCAGGTCTCGGAGCACAGGATCGCTTTTCCCATACGACGATAACATCGACAGATTAGAAAGGCGAGCTCGCGAGAGAGAACGGCACTTTGACAAACTTGGAATGGCAGAACAACAGCGAATGGAGCAACGGGCTCAGGCGGCCGAGCACCAGGCTCAGGCTAATCAGGCGCAGGCAGGAAGAAATGAACAACAAGCCTATGTTAATCAGCAACAGGCTCAAAGAAACGAACGGCTTGCTCAGCAAAACCAACACCAAGCGAACAGAAATGAGCAACAAGCCCATAATGTTCATCTGCCACTGCCACAAGTTCAGAGACAACATCCTCCAATCTGTGTTGGAGAGAATGACCGAGCTAATGCGCACCAATACCGAGCTGGGATTCAAGCTCCACCAGTTCAAAACAACAACTTTGAAGTTAAAGCTTCCCTGCTCAATATGGTGCAAAACTCCAAGTTCCACGGTCTGGCTGGAGAAGACCCTCTCGAGCATCTAGATCAATTTGATCGGGTTTGCGACTTAACCAAGATAAATGGCGTCTCCGAAGATAGCTTCAAGCTACGCTTGTTCCCTTTCAGCCTCGGTGATAAAGCACACCAGTGGGAAAAGAATATACCGAGGGGCTCTATACAAACCTGGGAGCAGTGTAAACTGGCGTTCTTATCAAAGTTCTTTTCCACATCACGCACGGGTAAGCTCAGGAATCAGATCTCAAGTTTCACGCAGCACAACAACGAGAGCTTTAGTGAGGCTTTGGAATGGTTTAGGAGCTATACTAACCAATGCCCACACCACGGCTTCTCAGAGGCATCCCTCTTGAGTACTTTATACCGAGGTGCACTCCCCAAGATCAGAAACCAACTCGACACAGCTTCAAATGGAAATTTTCTTGGGAAAGAGATCAATGCGGCAATGGAACTAGTCGAGAACCTAGCCATGTCCAATGACACGTATGGAGAGGACTTTGATAGAGCAAACCGTACCGAGGGATCTAGTGATGAACAGCGTATGAAAAAGGATATAAGAGAGCTTCAGAGCAAGCTTGACAAGGTTTTGATGGCGACTCAAAAGCCAATACACTTTGTAGGCGAGTTTGATGAGCAAGGGCCAAGTTTTGACAATGTTAATGAAGATGGTCTAACTCAGGAGGAGCTGAACTACATAGGGAATCAGCAGAGGTATCAGTGGTTTAACAACCACGGCAATAACCCCAACCTCTCTTATCAAAACCCGAATGTAGCTAACCCTCAAGACCAAGTGTACCCTGCTCAACAACACCAAAGCTATGCTCCAAAAACCCCTTTTCCGAATAACTTCCAGCCCAAGTAATAGTTCAGTGGGCAGCAGCACGACTACACTCAGCAGAATCAAGCAGCTCAGGGTAACAACTTCAACAACCAACCGCAGCAACACAAGTTTCCACCAGGGTTCAATCCGCAGCCGATGGGTAATCAACAACAGATTCAGGGAACGGGTCAGAATCAGATGGGGAACGATGTCTGTGGGATATTACAGCAACTGTTACAGGGCCAGCAAAGGGTTGAGAGCCAGCACGCGACAATGCAGCAAGATATCAGGGAGCTTAAGCAAAATCAGGCATCTACATCATCAAGAGGCCCTGCTTTACCAGGTAAACCGGAGCCGAACCCTAAAGAGTATGTGAACGCCATCACATTGAGGAGTGGTAAGGAATTAAAAACTCCAACGCCTAAGACAAAGCTCATTGAGGCCAATGAGCAACTAGAGGGGGAGGCAGCCTCGGATGATGCGCATAAAGAAGAGGTCTTAGAGAAGGAACCGATCAAGGACAAAGGAAAAGAGGTGGAAAAGACAACCGAGCTTGAGAAGCCCTATGTTCCACCACCACCTTATCAACCCAAGATACCGTTCCCAGGGCGTTTCAAAAAGAAAATCTTAGACAAAGCCAAGGCGGTCTTTGAGAAACACTTGGAGAACACGCAACTCACCTTACCCATTATAGATGCTTTCTTAGCTATACCCCAGCTTGGGAAGTTTCTAAAGGACGCGATCCTCAACAAGACAAAGGAGCTCCAGGGTATGGTGATACTGAGTCATGAGTGCAGCACAATAATACAAAGGAGATCTATACCAAGGAAGCTATCCGATCCGGGCAGCTTTACTTTGCCGTGTGCTTTAGGTCACCTGAAGTTCTCAAACTGTTTATGTGACCTTGGAGCTTCTGTGAGCTTAATGCCTTACACGGTGGCCAAGAGATTGGGATACAAAAGCTACAAGCCGGCCAAGGTCTCTCTTGTATTAGCTGATAGATCGGTTAGATTACCGGTGGGTTGCTTGAGGATCTACCTTTGAGGATCGGTGAGATAGAAATCCCCACGGACTTCATAGTTCTTGAGATGGACGAGGAACCATTAGACCCTATCATCTTGGGCCGACCGTTCTTGGCGACCGCAGGAGCCATAATAGATGTGAGAGGAGGAATGATTGAACTACACATCGGTTCCGAGACTATGAAGTTCAATGTGAAGGAGATGATGAAGAAACCGACCATTGGAGGTCAGGTTTTCTATGTGGAGGTAATGGAGGAGCTAGCTGATGAGCTCCTTGAAGAGTTGAACGCAGAGGATCCGTTACAAGTGGTCTTAACACGGGAACAAAGCGAGCACGGGTACTTGAGCGAGGAAAGCGAGGTGTACAAGCTTCTTTTGGACCAACCGAAAGAACTTGGAGCTGAGGCGAGGTTTTTGGAGCTCAGGAAGAGTGGCCTCGACATTTCAGACAACGAGGGATCCACGGGAACAGAGGAGACACCTCGGGATATCATGGCCTTGACAGTTTGTGCCGAGGCCGATGGTATACCGCGCGAGAACAAGGAAAAGGCCGAGGAAGCTGTTACGGGCCAATGCAGCTTTGATGCCGATTGGAATGAGGCAGACGAACCCCCTGTTGAGCTCAAGCCTCTACCAACAGGGCTCAGGTATGCGTTCTTAGGTCTAAACTCTACTTTCCCTGTGATCATAAACGATAACTTGCTTGAGCATGAGGAACGTGCATTACTTAGTGAAATAAGGAAATTCAGGAAAGCCATAGGGTATTCCTTGGCTGATATTAGAGGGATCTCTCCTGATATATGCACCCATAGGATCCATCTGGAGGACCAAGCCATGTCTTCTATTGAGCACCAACGTCGACTTAACCCGAACCTCAAAGAGGTGGTTAAGAAGGAGATACTAAAGCTCCTTGAGGCAGGGATAATATATCCAATCTCTGACTCTCGGTGGGTATCTCCTGTACACGTTGTGCCCAAGAAAGGTGGGATCACGGTGGTGAAAAACGATAAGGATGAACTCATAGCCCAAAGAACTATAACCGGCCATCGCATGTGCATCGACTATAGGAAATTGAATTCTGCATCAAGAAAAGATCATTTCCCTTTACCATTCATTGATCAAATGCTTGAACGGTTAGCTAATCATCCTTATTTCTGTTTTCTCGATGGATACTCTAGATTCTTCCAAATACCAATAGATCCAAGAGACCAAGAGAAAACCACATTCACCTGCCCTTATGGCACTTATGCTTATAGAAGAATGCCATTCGGTTTGTGTAATGCACCGGCCACTTTTCAAAGATGTATGATGCACATTTTCTCTGATCTAATTGAAGAGAAAGTTGAGGTGTTTATGGATGACTTCTCCGTATACGGCTCCTCTTTCTCCGAATGTCTTCCTAATCTTTCTCAGGTTCTCAAGCGATGTGAGGAGCATAGGCTTGTCTTGAACTGGGAGAAGTGTCATTTCATGGTCCAAGAAGGCATTGTCTTGGGACACAAGGTATCAGAGAAAGGCATCGAGGTGGATAAGGCCAAGATCGAGGTGATGGTGAATTTACAAGCCCCGAATTCTGTGAAAGGAATAAGAAGCTTCCTTGGCCACACTGGGTTCTATAGACGGTTCATCAAGGATTTCTCCAAGATAGCCAGGCCCTTGACCAGGTTATTGTGCAAAGAAGTGGATTTCAACTTTGATGAAGAATGTGAGGAAGCGTTCAAGAGAATCAAGGAGGCTTTGATCAGTGCACCGATTGTACAAGCCCCTGATTGGTCTTTACCATTTGAAGTGATGACCGATGCATCTGATTATGCTGTATGAGCTGTCTTGGGGCAGAAGAAAGATAAAAAGCTCCATGTGATCTACTATGCGAGCCGCACCTTGGACTCAGCTCAAGAAAAATACGCGACCACCGAGAAGGAAATGCTTGCCATTGTGTTTGCATTTGATAAATTCAGGAGTTATCTAGTGGGATCAAAGGTTACATTTTACACAGATCATGCGGCCTTGAGATATCTGATGGCTAAGAAGGACGCTAAGCCGAGGTTGTTGAGGTGGATCCTATTACTCCAAGAGTTTGATATGGAGATACTTGACAAGAAAGGCATTGAAAACGGAGCCGCAGATCACCTCTCCAGGTTGAGGATTGAAGAACAGGTCCCAATTGATGATGCATTACCGGAGGAGACCCTTATGCTAGTCAGGTCTTACCTAGAAGTGGAGGAAGCCAACACGATCAAAGAAAGAAGCCTACCATGGTTCGCAGATCTAGTGAACTACTTGTCTTGCGGTTTAGAGCCACCGGATCTTGATACCTATCAGAAGAAGAAGTTCTTTAGAGATGTGATGAGGTATTATTGGGATGAGCCGTACCTTTACGTGCTTAACAAGGACCATCTCTATAGGCGATGCTTGGCCGAAGAAGAAATTCATCCGGTGCTACAAGAATGCCACGGCTCATCGTACGGTGGTCATTTAGGTGCGTTCAAGACAGTTGCCAAGGTTCTACAGAGCGGTTTCTGGTGGCCACCCATGTTCAAAGACGCCCAGGAAGTGATCTCGAGGTGTGAAGCTTGTCAAAGGCACGGAAACATATCCAAAAGGAATGAAATGCCCCAAAACCCAATCTTTGAAGTAGAAGTCTTCGACTGTTGGGGCATTGACTTCATGGGTCCCTTTGTAAGCTCGTATGGGAATCAATATATCCTTGTAGCGGTAGATTATGTGAGTAAATGGGTTGAAGCGGTTGCATCTCCGACCAACGATTCAAAAATGGTGGTAAAACTCTTCAAGAGTATCATCTTCCCACGGTTTGGAGTACCAAGAGTAGTCATCAGTGATGGGGGAAGCCATTTCATCAACAAGACTATTGAGAGTCTTTTGAAGAAGCACGGAGTAAAGCACAAGGTGGCCACCCCTTATCATCCGCAAACCAGCGGCCAAGTGGAGGTTTCCAACCGTCAGAGAAAGGCCATTTTGGAAAGGACCGTGAACTCATCCAGGAAGGATTGGAGCAAGAAACTTGACGATGCTCTGTGGGCTTACACAACCGCCTACAAGACCCCCATTGGAACCTCACCATTTAACTTGCTCTATGGGAAGAGCTGTCATTTACCGGTTGAGTTGGAATACAAAGCCTTGTGGGCAGTGAAACTTTTGAACTTTGACATCAAGACCGCACAAGAGAAAAGAGTTCTACAGCTTCATGAGCTTGAGGAGATCCGGTTAGATGCTTTTGAGAGCTCTAAGATCTACAAAGAAAGAACCAAGGCGCTCCATGACAAGAAGATACACAAGAGAGAGTTCAAAGAAGGGGACCAAGTTCTGTTGTTTAACTCAAGACTTAAGCTGTTCCCTGGGAAGCTGAGGTCAAGGTGGTCCGGTCCGTTCACGATTCTTGAAGTAAGACCCTATGGAGCCGTGGTTTTAAAAGGAAAAGATGGACAAGGTTTTGTGGTAAATGGCCAGAGGGTAAAGCATTACTTGGCATCAGAAACAAGGGGGGGAGCTACCTCAGTTCCTCTACTTGAACCGGAATCAGCCTGAAAAGGTATGAAAAGTCAAACTTAGCGACGTTAAACAAAGTGCTCTTGGGAGACACCCCAAGCTTATCCATGTACATATTTCGTTTTTCATCTTCTTTTTCTTTTTATTTGAAGCTTTTTGAAGGGTTTGTTAAGTGTTTCAGGAGTTAGACAGTGAACCTTGAGGGTGAAAGTGAGAGAAAGCTTGAAAAAGACACGGCCTGATGATTTAAGTCAGAAAGTATTCATAGCCTCGGTATCGACCCTCGGTATATTCATACCGCGGTCACCTTTACCGAGTGAAAGCTTGAGAACCTCAGCTAAACTCCTCGACTTAATTTCATCATGGTCGTGTCTGAGAAGTGCTATGGTAGAATAACTAAGTGTGGGGGAGGCTCACGGTGTAAACACCTCGGTATAAGTATACCGAGGGGCGATGTTCACTTAAAACGGTCAAAAAACCTTGATCCGAGGCCGCAACCAGTTTACACCAAGGCCAGCCTGTTTAAACCCCCAAGCTTCACGTGCTCTTTGCTAAAAACAAGTGACCTCGGCATGATGCCCTCGTGGTGGAGCGTGCCGAGGTACTCGGTTTCAAGAGATGATCAAAAGCAAGAACACATGAAACACTTAGAACGAAGAAGAGGCTTTGCGAGGTCCAAAGAAAAGACGTGAAAGCTATGGGGATTTACTCGTTGGCACGGGCTTAGACTACTCGGCTTGGTACCCTCAGGGTGGAACAAGTCGAGGCAGCTCAGAGTAACACGAGAAAATTTGGCTTGGTCCGTACAGCCCACGTCATCCCTATACCGCGTCCATTTGAAGGGTTGCGCGGCATTTTGAATTTAAACACCCGGTCAAGGTAGTTTTTGGCGCGGTCAACGGCTGGAGCTGGAGCAGAAGGGGGGACCAGTCCCACAACAGTCCAAATGCCAGCTGGAAAGCGCGCTCCAGCCCATACCAACCTCCATACTTGGCCAAAATGCAGAGTTTGCCCTCTTGACTCTTTTCTCTGCATTTCACAAACACAACTCACTCATTTCTCGTTCATTTTGCGTGATTCCAAGCGTTCTAGACTCGTTAGGGTGTTGCCTACTCTGCATAAGCATCTCATTCAGCTTAAATCTTGCATTCCCAAAGGTATTTGCATCTTAAAGAACTCATCTTTTTCCTTCATTCTTTGCGAGCTTAAATGTTTGTAAAATGTGGAATCGATTCTTTTAGAGTATATCGGCCTTTGGGAACAATTTTGTAAATTCCACCAGGGTAGACAACACACGAAAAACCGGTCTTTGCATTTAATATCACTTGCTCTTGAGTTTTTAAAAATTCTTGAGAAAATACGCTTGGAATTGGTCTTAATGATGATTTGTGTGTTTGAGCTGAAATGTCAAGATAACTTGTCTCTAATCGGTTGTTCTGGCTTGTTTTTACTTTCCTTGATGTTTGAAAAAGCTATGAATACCAGTTCTGTTAGAGAAAAAGTTTTGTACTTGAGATACATGTGCTTAACGATATACTTGGTTCTGACGGTTTCTTTGAGAATCTCCCTTGCAGATGACCGGAGACGGAACCGTTCCTGCCCACGAGACAAACAAAAGTGTGGGCCAGAAGAGAGTTTTGAAGGGTAAAGCCGTTGCCGTGCCACGTAGTGGAGAGACCAGCAAGAAACCCTCGATGCGACCCGATGACGAGCCAACCCCCAAACAAGCAAGAAATACTGAGCTCACTCTGGCACCAGCTCTCGAATCAAAAAGGAACGGGAAGAAGGCAGCTGTGGGATCGGATGACGACGAGCCCGGAGCCTTAGTCCCTTATGTGGACAACAGTGACAAAAAGTCCAAGAAAGAACCAAAGGCCGAGCCCGAGGAAGAACACTTCCCAACTACTGAGGAATACTTGGACCACTTTAACTCAATAAGAGTGGCTCAAGGTCGATTCCCTGACTTGGAGTTGCTGAGGAAACTCGAGATACTTGATGAC
>NW_006256846.1:409947-512213 GCF_000478725.1 Eutrema salsugineum | reverse complement strand
AGCAGTTTCTTGCAAACCCTGGAGGTTCATCATCTACCCAAGAGAGATCCAAAGCGTTTACATGGCAAAGATTCGGCCACATTGAGTTTGAAATGGATAGCGTGCACTACAAGGTCAGTTTCAAGGAGCTTGATGAAATCTTTGGGTTTGAAAGGAATGGAAGCTCACTTGACAAGTTTGTGTACCCTCGTGATGAGTTGGGCCGCCTTGTGGGAAACGATATCTTTTGGACCTTACCTCGGAGGCAAGAGCAAGACAAGCTGCATAAGGAACCCTGCGATCAGATACGCAAACCACGTCCTAGCATCAACATTCTTCTCGACCTTAATCCTGGTGTTATTCACACGGCCGAGCTTGAACTGTTGGGACTCGGACTGAAGCCGTTCATCACTCAAATGAAGAACAAGAACGATTTCCAAGGGCCGCTGCATGTACCATCATTGGGTGCATTCTTTGCCATTCAAATGCTCACTTATCGGCACAATGTATGGTGCGACCGCAAGAAGCGAGGAGCAAGAAGACTTCAGAACGGTTGGATAGTCACCAAGATCCTGAGGGCTCAAGGGTTTATATTCCCTGATTCACCAAAGAAGCCGAATCTCATTGATGAGTTATACCTAAGTAAAAGTGGTTTCTTCGGAGGCAAGTCAGGGGACAAATGGGTTTACAACTTCACCTTACTGCATAGAGACGGCACGCAGGTTCTTCTGCCTAACCGAAGCCTCACCATGCTCGACAAGCAGTGTAACGCCTCATTCTACGTTCTCAAAGACCAGTTGTATAACCCAGCTTTCGACCCACCAACACGCAAATGCACCAAGGCAGCACCTAGCAAACCCGAGAACACTAATGGCCCGGAAGATTGTGATAACGAGGAGCAGAGACACTATGAGAGAAGGATCGGAGCAGGCCGCTATCACTTTGATCCGCAAGTGTGGGGTGAGCCTGAATACCACACCAAGAAGCTGTATTCACGAGTGAACACCCTCCAAAAGTGGTGTAAGTGGCAAGACAAAACCATCCACGCATTGGTGGATTGTGTGAGGCATTTGAAGAAGAAAGTAAAGCAGCTCACGAGGCTTTCCTGCCTGAACCCTCAGAAAGCAGCCCACCACGTCAGCCCACTCCCTCCTGCTCAACATCGAATCCCTCGCACTACTTGGGATCCGACCTCTCCGACTAAGGTATCGACTTCAAACCTTGTACATATGCATCTTGTATATATCATCTTGCATTCGTTCAGTTTGTCTTTTCACTTCTCTCACACGCTTTTATAACACAAGGGACTGTGTTATCTAAGTGTGGGGGAGGAGCTTTGTGTTTGCTAATCTTGTTTTCTTTGTTCTTGTTTGACTTTTGCACTCTTGAGTCTCATTTAGCTTAGCACATATGATAAAACCGAAAAACACAAAAAAATACATCATTCTAGTTGCATCTCGCATTTTAAGATCGATTCTAGTTGCATCATGTAGGATTGCATCAGTGCAAGGAGCAATGATAGATTTTTTCCTAGAGAGTAAATCACTTGAGAACTTGAACTAAATATGCTTGTGAAACTCATTATGTGCTTGTAAAGCTTGAAACGATTTGAATCCGAGAAACAAGTTTGAAATTGCACTCAACTCTAGCTAAGTGATAACCCTGAATCTGAATTGAAAATATCTTTTGATGCATTGCTTGAATAGGCTTGTGGATACCGATACACATACTTGAGCTAGAATCATCGTTTTTTTTTTACCACCCTCCTTCCTTAGCTCAAGTAGCTGAATCCGCATCATGGATCAGTTCCCTCTCCTTGAACCCATCTTTCTTTCAAGCCAATGTTTGCGTGTGAATTGTAAGGCCACCTTGGACTGAACTTGGCAGAAAGTGTTAGGTTTAGAGCGACAAGGGCTTGGCTCATTGAGTGATATGTTCCAACATCAAGGAACCAAGAGTATTGGTGAGAAATAAGTGTGGGGGAAAAGACTTGTTGGTGAGTGGAAAAAGGTGAGCTGAGTGGAAAAGTGAGAGTGGAAATAGCTAGGGGAATGAATGAAAATGAATTAAGTCTTGGATGTGAAAAGATAAGCTCTGAAATGAAAAGAAGCCAAAGGCTCAAGTGTTCTGAAATGAAAATGAAAGAGGCTATACGCTATGAAAGAAAAGAGCTGTGTGAATAAGTGAAAACCAAGGCTTGAAAATAAAAGAAAAAGGCGAGTCCCCTAGTGAAAAGAAAACGATTGTGAAGAGTGAGGATCCTGAGAGGGTGAGCAAGTGAGAAACGCTTTGAGTGGAGTGTGGGGTGTGATGAGTCTTGCCCTTGTATGCATCGGTTGCTTTTTACCTTTAGCATTCTGCCAAAGTTTGGTCGTTCATAGAGAGATCCTTGTTGCATTGCACCCGCTTGAATATCGATGAGATCATTTTTATCTCATGACCTTACCCTAGCTAAGCCAGCCTATTTGAACATTGCATCATTTGATTCACCGGTTACAAACTTAATGAATGTGAAAGAGTTGAATGTGATAATGACTTGTGGAGATTCCGTGCTTTAGTTGGAAAATATCTGAGTATAGCTTTGCATTGCATATTTGAGCATGAATCCGAGTTCTCTTTGTGGTCACTTCTCTCTAAAAAGGAAATATGAGCTCCATCTGCACTACAACCTCTCTCTCTCATTTGTTCTTTTTGCTTGAGGACAAGCAAAGGACAAGAGTGGGGGAGTTGATATGTCTATATTTTACATCATTTAGATTGCATTATAGAGTCCTCATCATGTGTTTTCTCATGTAAATTGAGTCTTTAGGCGTCAAAATAGGACTTAGGGCTTGCATTAGGTCCCAAAGAGTTTTGCATGTTTTGAAGTCTTTATCAGGAGCTTTGGAGACCAATTGGAGCCTAAGAAGAGGAACAGAAAAGAAAACGGTGAAGAAAAGGGTCAAAAATGGTGAAAAGCGCTTGGAGGAATTTCTCGGCCAAATCTCGTACCGGCTGGTCGGAAACCTCGGCCAAAATGTTTACCGGATGCTCATTACCGGCCAAAAACCTTACCGATCGGCCAGAATCGAGTATCGAGTGCAAAAATACCACGGGACAAGTTTTTGACCGAGGCAAGGATTTTTACGACCAAAAAGCTTACCGCGGTACACAGCCCTCGGCCATTTTCCTTACCGCGGGAAGCTTTTCTCGACCAAAACCTGTCCTTGCCTGCGCGTTTCAAAGATCAGCAATCCGGGGAACCTTCCGGTCCGAATCAGTTGGCGGGGTCTTCATCAAAGTTGGAGATAATCAAGCAAAGATCCCGGAACAGTTGGAATCATCCAATTCGTACCAGTGAGGAGGAAGATACAGCTTCCGGAAGAAGCACCAGCATTACGCGTACTCGAGAACCGAACAGCGGATTTCAGGGATTACGACGGACGGAGCCTTTCCGATCCGAACTAGCTTGCGCGGTCTTCATTAAAGTTTGATATCTGTGAAAGCTCTTCTCAGAACGCTTAGTATCACTCAATTCGGATCAATGGTTTGAAAGATAAGCTCTCCGGAGTTCACATCGGTCCAAAAGCTCATTTTCCGGTGAATCCAATGCGGTGCAAAGATGTGAAATCCAGGAAGCCTTCCACTTCCCATGCTCCGACGATTTCTTCACCAAAGTTCGAGCTTATTGAGTCATCTTGACTATGCAACTGGCCTCAGAGCAACTGGAGTCGTGTGTTGAAAGCTACTATCTCTGGAAGGCAATATGGTCGATACGAGCCTAAATGAGTTGCGATACACGCTAAGTATTTTCTCAGGCCGCGGCATCATTGCCTCGGCATTGCTTAAGTCAAGGCTCGTATCTTGGGGGTACTTTGGACTAGACCTCGTGCTGGCGCCTCGGCACGTTGGGATCAAGGCATGCACACGTAAGAAGTGAATCTGGAAACGACTAAGTGTTGAACGTGCACCTCGGTGTAATGACCCCGGCGTGCATGCCAGACTCTGTTCTCCCGAACTCCTCGACTACCAAGCCCCTCGGCATTTTATCCCGAGGCCCCTTGTCACAAACCCAGAATCAAGAACAAGACGGCTCAAGAACACACACGTGAAGATGGATCAAAGACTAGGGTTCATGCATGTTCTTGACGTGTTCTTCACGAGATCTTCATTTGGATCCTAACTCACGTGCACTCCTCGACATGAAGACCTCGGCTTCACTCTCCGACACACCGTGGCACTCACCCATCAACCCAAGAAGGCGGCTCAGTACCCGGTTTGTTCCGGGCTGACCCGCGACACTTTCCCTTTGCTATAAATATATTTTAGGACCAAAAACCTAATCATCTGATCTCTTATCTGTTTTAGCTCTAAGAACTTGCCTCTTTTATGAAAGTTGATTAATCTAATCCGATATCTCGTTTTTGCATCAAAAATCTTGTTCTTTCTTTATTTCTTTTATCATTCAGTATTAAACTCCTTATCATGACAAGCTACACGTCTTGCAAAGGACTTAGTGAGCTCGTTATGATCAGTGAGTAGTCGTTTAAGAGGCTTTAGATAGGTAGATTAGGGTGCTTTCAAGATAGATTAATGGGTTTAGGTGTCTAGTCTTGCATGTTTCATTCCTTAACCAACGAGATCTCAAGGCTGGATCCAAGCACATCACTTGAGGTTCAGATCTTAGACATATCTCGCATCAAAAGTGTTTGTAGAAATGTCTGAACCACTCGGTTAAGGGTTTAAGAGTCTTTCATCGCGAGAGTGATAGTTTGTTCTCTTAAATGGCATTTTTGAACTGAATCTTATTGCTGACTGATTCATGCTTCTCAAAAGGGATTTTGGTATGAAAGAGGATCAGTTTAGATGCTTAATACTTTCATGAGAAAATTAACATGCCTTGAGTTCAAAGTCAAATGAAATCGCTTGATAAAATGATTCATTAGCCCATTAGTTTAGCTTGGAAGCACCCGAGTCAAATATCCTGTCTAAAGCTTATGCCTTTATCATTCATTGTCATCATCCGAATCGTTTATTTGTCATTTGCATCTTAGCTTTGTTTAAATCTCATCATTTGCTTTACTTTTATGCTCATTCGCTTGTTACTTAGCTTAGTAAAAACCTTCATCGATCTGTCTTGACTTAAGTCAACAAATGACATAGATAGTGTCTCCACTACAAGCTTGGATTGATAACCCCTTGTACTACAAGGACAGGGGTATTGATAACCTCTATAAAGAGTGAAAACTCTAAGTTATCAGGTATTTCATCCTGTTAAAATTCATCTTTTTCCATGTTCTTCAATGGTGATTTATGAGTTTCAAAGTGTGGAATCGATTTTGATAGGTTGTTTTAGACCTTGGGATTATTTTTATAAATGCTAGGGTGCTAGATAGTCTTGGAAAACAGAGCACTTTGTTGGTAATTCCTTGTTCTTGAGTTTTGAAAATTGTTGCAAGTAATTAATGAAAAAATCGATTTTTTTTTTTTTAAAAAAAAAGGAGATGAATTGGTTTCTTGCTGAGTCTTTGCTTTGCACTCTTGCTTTTGCATTGCTATGAACTTATTAGATTGATTCTTGGCTAGAGAAACCTGTTCATGTGGTTTGAAATCGATTCTTGCAACAAATTTTTTCAAAATTTTGGAGGATTTTGTGAAGCTTATTCTTGTACTAACAATGTTTTTGAGAATCTCTTGGCAGAAGACTGAAAGAACAAACTCTCAGGCCAAGAAGAAGGGCACTGCATCAAAAGGCAAGGGTTTGGTCTCAGGGTCTTCACAACCAAGAGAAAAAGGTCAAGGTGCAAAGAATACCACAAAGCAAGGGAAGTGTGATCCAGCGCCAAAAAGGACAAGGCCTGAAGGAAAAGCTTTGGTGGTTGCTTCTGGTTCTAAGAAGAAGGGGAAACAGTTGGCTGTGGTATCTGAGAGTGAACAGACTGAAAGTGACTCAAGCAGCTCAGCTGGTGGCTCCCAAGGCACAATTGAAGAGGGATCAAAGAAGTTCAAGAAAACTGAACCAGAAACACTTGATTATCTGGCTAAGTTTCAACAGATTGAGATCCAGCAAGGGAGATTCCCTGATTTGGATTTTCTGAAGAAGATTGACATCTATGAAGATGTCAAGACATTGCTTGGGAACATGGGTGTTGAGTCACTTTTGGAGATGAGAGAGATCGCTTATGAACAGGAGTCTCAAGAGTTCTTGGCTTCCTTTGAAGCTTTCATTTACTACCCAAGGGATTCAAGAATCATTCAAGGAGATGGGCTTGGACATGTGGAGTTTACTGTGAAAGGGAAGGAGTATTCAGTGTCATTCAGAGAATTGAATGAGATATTTGGGTTTTCAGCACCTAGAAATGAACTTCTCTCCAACCAGGTCAATCTCAGAAAAGATGAGATCCAACTTCTATGGAGATCAATTGCTTCTGGGAAGTACACAGCTGGAACAGCTAAGTCCTCGTGGATAAGGAATCCAGTTCTGAGATATGTACACAAGATTCTCTCTCACAGCTTCTACTTCAAGATTGATGTTGGAACAGTTCACAAAGGAGATCTAATGCTTCTTGGTGTAGGGCTGAGACCGCTGATGCCAACACATGAAGATGGGGAACCCTATGAAGGGTATGAATATCCACTTTGCCTTGCCTCTCAATTAGCAAGGTCTTTGATGTTCTCCAAAAAGTGCATGTGGGGTTCTACAAAGCAAGATGCAAAGCTGGCCCATGGATGGGTGGTAACAAAGATATTGGCTAACCCGCAGACCTGAAGATGAATGCCTGAAAGCTGATGCTGCGAGTTGAGAAGTGCGGGTAAGCTATCACTGGATGAGGTCTGAGGCTCCCGAGCAAGAAAACTGCTAAGTCCACAATCGTGCGACTTAGGCATGCAAGTTGGCCGCGCCTAGAACCACGCCGCACGATCACTCGCAATCTACTCCTACTTGACCCTGCGACCTGAGTGCAATGGAGACCAACCCGCAGAGTTTGTACACTCCCCAGAAACCGCCTTGGTCCTGCGAATTGAAGAAGAAGAAGATGAAGCCGCAGCAAGACTCGCAAATCACTCCTACTTAGGCATGCGGCTAAGACAAAGCAATTTAAGTCTCACAAGACAAGTCTTCATCTACTGCGACTTGGGCGTGCTACCTGGGAGACACTGGACCAACCTGCAGTAATTCCACTTTATCCATTAAAGCTGGGTCAGGACCCGGTTTGTTCCGGGCTGACCCGGTTCGTTTTTAGAGAAGTATAAATACTTTTTAGGGTTTTTTCTGAGAGAACTAAGTTTTATTCCCTTTGTCTCTTGCCTCTTTTGTGAAAGACTCCATTAAGAAGAGAAATATCTATATTTGAGTGTGGAATCAAGAGAGTTTTAAGAGATCTTTGTGTTTGAAGCTGTTTTCTTCTTAATCTATCATCTACATCTCCATTTCTCATCATTAATCATGCCAATCTTCTCAACTTGCAAAGGTTTAAGAGAGATTAGTATGATTAGTGAGTAGTCACCTTAATGAGGTTCTAGATGTGTAGGTTAGGGTGCTAAAGTGTTAGATTAGGAGTGCTTAGGGCTAGATTCATTGATTCATCTCTCTAAACAGCTGTTCTCTATGCTAGATCCTTGTATATCACTTGAGATCTAGATTCTGGGAATTTCATGCACCAAAAGTGTTTGATGAAATTCCTGAAAGAGCTGTATTAGATGTTTAAGCATTTTCTTCATGATGATGTAGAAAATTCCTGAAAGAACTTAGGAGATGCATTAGGTCCCAATGAGTCTTTGCATGTTTTGAGTGTTTATCAGGTGTATTTGGAGCTGAAAAGATGGATCCAGGAGGTGGAATGGTGATCAAAGCTTGAAAAAGGGTGAAATGGGGTCTTTGGAGGTTATCAGCCATTCTCGCGGACCAGGAAGGTTTTTTATCGGCCATATTCATGTACTGCGGGTAGACTCTATCGGCCAAAACACGTACCGCGAGTGAATTGTATCGACCAAAATCTCCGGGTGCAGATACGTTTCCAAAATCGCCTGTCCGGGGAACCTTGTGGTCCGATTCAGATGTCGGGTGCTTCATAGAAGTTGGAGAGGATTGGATCACGGTTTCATAGCAAGTGGAATCGTGGAATCGGACACGTGAGCAGAGAGTTAAGCTCGTCGGAAGAAACCCCTGTCTCGCTGCTGTTTTGGACCGAGCTGATGAGCTCTGAAGAATGCGAAGGACGATGTACTTCCAGGCCGATTCAGTTTCCGGGGCCTTCCTGAGAATCAGAGACATTTGAGTCTTATTTCCAGAACGTCTAAGATCATTCAATTCGGAGCTATGAGCAGGACGATACGGTCTCCGGAATGGACACATGTCTAGACGCCTCTCTCTGTTCGTGTAAATGCACTGCAAATATGTGCCCTCCAGGAAGCCTTCCACTTCCCAAGCACCGAAGCTTCCTTCACCAAAGTTGGAGATAAATGAGTTCTCCGTCTTCTGCAACCGGAATCACTCAATTCTGACACGTACCGTAGAATTTACACTCTCCGGAATGCGAAGTGGTCCAAGCTGCTCTGAATGCTGCGAGATGGTCTTGCGACTTGGCTAACCCGCAGACCTGAAGATGAATGCCTGAAAGCTGATGCTGCGAGTTGAGAAGTGCGGGTAAGCTATCACTGGATGAGGTCTGACGCTCCCGAGCAAGAAAACTGCTAAGTCCACAATCGTGCGACTTAGGCATGCGAGTTGGCCGCGCCTAGAACCACGCCGCACGATCACTCGCAATCTACTCCGACTTGAGCCTGCGACCTGAGTGCAATGGAGACCAACCCGCAGAGTTTGTACACCCCCCAGAAACCGCCTTGGTCCTGCGAGTTGAAGAAGAAGAAGATGAAGCCGCAGCAAGACTCGCAAATCACTCCTACTTAGGCATGCGGCTAAGACAAAGCAATTTAAGTCTCACAAGACAAGTCTTCATCTACTGCGACTTGGGCGTGCTACCTAGGAGACACTGGACCAACCCGCAGTAATTCCACTTTATCCATTAAAGCCGGGTCAGGACCCGGTTTGTTCTGGGCTGACCCGGTTTGTTCCGGGCTGACCCGGTTCATTTTTAGAGAAGTATAAATACTTTTTAGGGTTTTTTCTGAGAGAATTAAGTTTTATTCCCTTTGTCTCTTGCCTCTTTTGTGAAAGACTCCATTAAGAAGAGAAATATCTATATTTGAGTGTGGAATCAAGAGAGTTTTAAGAGATCTTTGTGTTTGAAGCTGTTTTCTTCTTAATCTATCATCTACATCTCCATTTCTCATCATTAATCATGCCAATCTTCTCAACTTGCAAAGGTTTAAGAGAGATTAGTATGATTAGTGAGTAGTCACCTTAATGAGGTTCTAGATGTGTAGGTTAGGGTGCTAAAGTGTTAGATTAGGAGTGCTTAGGGCTAGATTCATTGATTCATCTCTCCAAACAGCTGTTCTCTATGCTAGATCCTTGCATATCAGTTGAGATCTAGATTCTCGGAATTTCATGCACCAAAAGTGTTTGATGAAATTCCTGAAAGAGCTGTATTAGATGTTTAAGCATTTTCTGCATGATGATGTAGAAAATTCCTGAAAGAACTTAGGAGATGCATTAGGTCCCAATGAGTCTTTGCATGTTTTGAGTGTTTATCAGGTGTATTTGGAGCTGAAAAGATGGATCCAGGAGGTGGAATGGTGATCAAAGCTTGAAAAAGGGTGAAATGGGGTCTTTGGAGGTTATCGGCCATTCTCGCGGACCAGGAAGGTTTTTTATCGGCCATATTCATGTACTGCGGGTAGACTCTATCGGCCAAAACACGTACCGCGAGTGAATTGTATCGGCCAAAATCTCCGGGTGCAGACACGTTTCCGAAATCGCCTGTCCGGGGAACCTTCCGGTCCGATTCAGCTGTCGGGTGCTCATAGAAGTTGGAGAGGATTGGATCACGGTTTCATAGCAAGTAGAATCGTGGAATTCGGACGCGTGAGCAGAGAGTTAAGCTCGTCGGAAGAAACCCCTGTCTCGCTGCTGTTTTGGACCAAGCCGATGAGCTCTGAAGAATGCGAAGGACGGTGTACTTCCAGGCCGATTCAGTTTCCGGGGCCTTCATGAGAATCAGAGACATTTGAGTCTTATTTCCAGAACGTCCGAGATCATTCAATTCGGAGCTATGAGCAGGACGATACGGTCTCCAGAATGGACACATGTCTAGACGCCTCTCTCTGTTCGTGTAAATACACTGCAAATATGTGCCCTCCAGGAAGCCTTTCACTTCCCAAGCACCGACGCTTCCTTCACCAAAGTTGGAGATAAATGAGTCCTCCGTCTTCTGCAACCGGAATCACTCAATTCTGACACGTACCGTAGAAGTTACACTCTCCGGAATGTGAAGTGGTCCAAGCTGCGAGATGGTCTTGCGACTTGGCTAACCCGCAGACCTGAAGATGAATGCCTGAAAGCTGATGCTGCGAGTTGAGAAGTGCGGGTAAGCTATCACTGGATGAGGTCTGAGGCTCCCGAGCAAGAAAACTGCTAAGTCCACAATCGTGCGACTTAGGCATGCGAGTTGGCCGCGCCTAGAACCACGCCGCACGATCACTCGCAATCTACTCCGACTTGAGCCTGCGACCTGAGTGCAATGGAGACCAACCCGCAGATTTTGTACACTCCCCAGAAACCGCCTTGGTCCTGCGAGTTGAAGAAGAAGAAGATTAAGCCGCAGCAAGACTTGCAAATCACTCCTACTTAGGCATGCAGCTAAGACAAAGCAATTTAAGTCTCACAAGACAAGTCTTCATCTACTGCGACTTGGACGTGCTACCTGGGAGACACTGGACCAACCCGCAGTAATTCCACTTTATCCATTAAAGCCGGGTCAGGACCCGGTTTGTTCCGGGCTGACCTGGTTCGTTTTTAGAGAAGTATAAATACTTTTTATGGTTTTTTCTGAGAGAACTAAGTTTTATTCCCTTTGTCTCTTGCCTCTTTTGTGAAAGACTCCATTAAGAAGAGAAATATCTATATTTGAGTGTGGAATCAAGAGAGTTTTAAGAGATACTTTGTGTTTAAAGCTGTTTTCTTCTTAATCTATCATCTACATCTCCATTTCTCATCATTAATCATGCCAATCTTCTCAACTTGCAAAGGTTTAAGAGAGATTAGTATGATTAGTGAGTAGTCACCTTAATGAGGTTCTAGATGTGTAGGTTAGGGTGCTAAAGTGTTAGATTAGGAGTGCTTAGGGCTAGATTCATTGATTCATCTCTCTAAACAGCTGTTCTCTATGCTAGATCCTTGCATATCACTTGAGATCTAGATTCTGGGAATTTCATGCACCAAAAATGTTTGATGAAATTCCTGAAAGAGCTGTATTAGAGGTTTAAGCATTTTCTGCATGATGATGTATTGTTATTTGCTTGAATGATCATTACGAACTGTCTATTAATGCATATTGATTCATATTTCACAATTGGGAATTTGGTTTGAAAATGGATTAGTATAGGGGTTAATACCTTCAAGAGAGGATTAACCTAGATTAGAGTTCTTAATCATTTGAATAATGTCTCATCATTGTCATTAGCATTTCTAGCTTAGCACCAAAGCACCCTAACCAACTATCATGTCTAGAATCTCCTGCATGCATCATATCATATTCACATCATTTGTCATTGTCATTAGTCTTTAATCCTGTTTAAGCTTGTAGTTGTCATTAGTTAACCAAAGTCACTCTTGTTTGCTTGAATTAAGAACCTGATCACATAGTTTAGTGTCTAACACGACATCTGGATTGATAAACCTCTTTGTGCTACTTTGACAAGGGGATTGATAGCCCTGAGACCTTAAAAAGTCCAGTCTATCACCGAGAGACATGTTTGAAGCATCAGAGATCCTCACATCATCTCTGTGGTGCCTTCAATCAACTTCACAACCATTCACCGATCCCTCAAGAGAGAGCGTCAAAGCCAGCTTGACAGATCCCATCTTGATTCAAGCCTTGTGGAAACAAGTCTTGTCTTACCATCTCCACCCACTGATCCACACGAGAGAACGTGAAAGCCAGAGTGTTGATCCCACCAAGCCACCACCTCCACATTCATATAAGCCTCACCCAAGTCTTATATCAAATATAAAGGAGAAATGGTAATCAGTACATTGACTCTTATTTTTCTGGTAGAGGATCAAATGTAAAAGGTGTGGCAACTAAAATGTGTTAATAATTTGATATAGAAAATAGCTTACAACAAGATGATACAAGATATCTGTCTAATGTCATTCTCTAGCACTTAGACACTACCTATCAATCTTGAACTAAGAGAACTAAATACAAATCTTATGTTAAACAATTTTTCCCTATGCTATTTATCACTCTAGTCTCACTCAAGTTCTTCACATTTCTCTCTCTTCCCGAAGCAATCCTTTTATAGTGTTAACACACTAGGGCTTCACATGTTACACAACTGCTAAAGCTTCTGAGCTAAATGTCTTCAAAAGCCAAAATGCCTTATTGTTTAGCCTGTAACAGACTAAACGTGTCTTTCTTCATTTTGACACAAACAGACAAGAAGTCTTTATGCTGAAAAAGAAACTATACGTTGATACTTTAGGCATTAGCCATTTCCCTATCCTAGAAGCAACTCAACTTTAGTTTAACCTAATTCAACTATAGTCAAGCCTGACTCAAAGAAATTTGGGACCTTGTGTCCAAAAAAAAAATGCTTTTTTAAAAAATTTCTTAAATCCTTAGTTCTTTTTTACTTTTTATTTTGTATAATTCTTAAGGAAATTTTAAATTTTCTAATGGGAACCCGTGCTTTTGCACAATCAGCATATGTCATAAGTAAGCACTGACTATAATTAGACTTTAGTAGCTTGGTTGGTCGATTAAATGTAGCTTGATCATCACGATATTGTCTCCACAAATTTCTACCTGATAATAAAATAATTATCTTTGAAAGAGAGAAATACCTTGATTCTAGTTTGTGGATCCCAACCTCGGATTCTGTAAGCTCTGTGACTTATACATGACCTACAACAAGTTCAAATCAGTTTGGAACTTGTTCACGGTTAGAACCTTTGTAAAAATATCAGCTGGATTACTTTAAGTCAATATATTTAACACTTCAACATCCCCATCTGCAATCACTTCTCAGATGTAGTTATGCTTCACATCAATGTGCTTCATTCTCTCATGATCCACGTCGTTCTTGGAGAGTACTATTGGACATTGAAAATCACAGAATTTCCATATTCTCCTGTTCATAACCAGATCCCTTCAACCACAAGACTTTTTTCACCACTTCAGTCAAAGCCATGATTCTGTAGTAAAGAGAGCAACAACCCTTTGCCGTCCAGATTTTCAGCTTATGGTGTTTCCACCCAAAGTAAACACTAGCCATGGATCTTCATTCATTAGGATCTGCTGCACAACCAGCTCACACAAACCCACTATCTTGAACTCAGAATTTTTATTGTAGAAAAACATCATATTTAGTGTTCTTTTGATGTACGTTAATACCTATTTTACCCCAAGCCAGTATTCTTTGACAGGTTGACTCATGAATCTACTGAGGATAGTAAGGCTAAGTCAAGCCTTTTTCGATCATTGTGTACATAAAACTCCAAATTGCATTAGAGTATGGAACATATTTCATGTACTCTTCGTCTCTAGCTAGCTTCTAGCTACTTTGTTATTGCACGCATTTTGAGATGAGTTCTAAGTGGAGTCACCACTTGCTTTGCTTCACTCATATTATATGTTTCCAGAATTTTATATGCATAACTCTCTTGATGATCTCCATATTCGATATTTTCTTTGTCCCTACCTCGGATAATCTCAATACTCAAAATTTTCTTTGTTGCTCCTAGATCTTTAATTTCAAACTTATTAGAGAGATCCTTCTTTAACTGATCTTTGGCTTCCTTGTTTTTTGGCAGCCACCAACATTTCATCAACATAGATGAGCAATACATTATACAACCATCAAACAATATCTGCACATAAGCACAGTTGTCATACTCACTTCTCAAAAATCCAATCTTAGTCATGTATTTATCAAATTTTTGATCACATTGTCTCGGAGTTTGTTTGACAAAACATGAAGAGATTTTTTGAGAATACAAACATCAAGATTAACTTGTACCCTTTAGGAGGACTCATATACATATTTTCTTTCATTTAACTGTGGAAGAATGTCATCTTGATATCAAGTTGCTCGAGCTCAAAATTTTCTTGAGATACCATTGAAAGCAAGATCTTTATGGAGAAATGCTTTACCACCAGAGCAAACATCTCATGATATTCATAGTATTCTATTTGGGAATAACCTTTGGATACATTTGGCCTTGAACTGAGGTTCTTCAACACCTGTAATCCCGAGTTTATGTATATATAGATCCATCTGCTACCATGGACCTTCTGGTTTTTAGGTCTTGTAATAGTAGTGTGTGGTTCTTTGTTTGAGATTGCATCTCTTCATCCATAGCCAGACTCCACTTGTCCAAGTAAATGTCCCCTTTGGCTTCATTGTAATCTTCTGGTTCTACTGCATTACCATTCTCTGTTAGAAATGTTTTTTTTTTGTCAACCAAATACTTCATTAAAACTCTTAACCAGTGTTGCGTACAAATTCAGATAGAGTCTGTTGTGCTAGGGAGTCAGCTACAATATTTTCTGTTCTAGGAATAAACTTAAATGATACGGAGGAGAAATTAACTGAACTTTTGGAGATATCCCCCAATACTCCATGTAGTTCTGATAAGGGTGAGCCAGAATTAATGGCTTGAATGATTTGAAGAGAGTCTGACTGAATCAGGACACTTGAAAACTTCCTTGAGTTGGCATCGAAGATAGCTTCACGGATAGCTAGAGCTTCTGCCATGAGCGAGGAGTTGACATATGTTTCAATTTTTTCTGAAGAGTTTACACTTTCTTGATTGTCTTCTGCCCTCATCCAGGACAGCCCTGCTATCTTGATGTCTTCTCTCCAAGCTGCGTCGGTGTGGTAAGAAACTACCCCCTGTTGTGGCTGGATAAGTTGGGGACTTATTTGCTTCTTTGATGCAGTAGTAGGTGTCTGTTATGAGAGCCATTCTTTTGCTTGGAGCATCGCATTCAAGCAGGTTTCCTCCGGGGTATAGGTTCTTCCCTCGAAGATCTTCTTATTTCGAGCATTCTAGAGGTTCCAACATATCCAGGCTGCAATCTGTTCAGTTCTACTACCTAAAGGAAGGAGGCAGGTAAGTTTTTTTAAGGTTCTCCATCCTTCTGCAAACGGAAGTTGCAGAGTTTGGGAAATGTCATCTGAAAGGGGAACCAGGTTCCACACTTGCTTTGCAAAGCCGTATTGCCTAAGGAGGTGGGATATTGATTCAATTACGCCACATCTTGGACATTCGGCAATTAGCAGCAGGTATTGTAGTTACAAGAATTTCCCCCACTGCAAGGGCTCCTACATGCGCCTTCCACAGATATTTTTTTAAGTTTTGGTAAAATATTAAGATTCCATACTGCTGGGTTCCAATCAATATTGCAAGAAAATGGCTTATTGATAGCACTGTTGCATAGACTGCTATGAAAATCGGTAAACGGAAGCGGACAAAGCTGTAATAGCAGAAAAATAATGTTACATTGAAAAAATATAAGCGGGAAGCTGAATTAACACTTTGGCTCGCATAAAACATCTAACCCGCCAACACTTAGCCAAAAAAGAGTGTTGTAAACTAAAATAAACATTAATAAAAACATAAAACAAAAATTAGAAAGAACACATCGTCTAGGGTTTTCGACAGTGATTTCTCTTTGTCCGATTCGAGTTCACGGCTCGGTCACACAGCGACTAACTCGATCTATACCTCCACGAATTACTCCGGTCTCTACGATCTGCTCTTCAACGGCTGAACCAGAAGAATCTTCACCGTTTGCATCCATATCTTTGGTCGAATCCCGGATTAAAAGGTAACACTGATTCTGAATCTTAGAAACCTAAAACTAAGTTTGTCTTTCTGCTTGATTTCACTATCAAATATGCTAGATTTGACTTAATTTCATTATCATGACACGAGGGTTAGGAATCAAAACTGAAGAATTGCCGAGAGGGTGGAGACGAAAGATACAACATACTCCTGCCCGACTTTGTCAGAAAATCGGTCTCACAGGTGATTATAACTGATTTAGAGGGTTGTAATTGAATATCTGGGTTTAGATTTCCTTTGCATGTAGAACTTTTTTTCTTCCCGAGCTACTTTATAACTACGGGTCCATTTGTGTTTATGTATGGTCTGCTTGCATAAGGAGCACTGGTTAGATTAGTGCTGTTTTCGTTTGCGTAATATACATATGTTTCAGGGTGTTGTTGATGTTTCAACAACGCTTGTGATTGACTAGTTCTGCTAACGATTGCATAAAGATTAGACCAGATAATGCTGGACAAGGCGTGGGTTTACCTTTGCAGGTATAAAGTTCAAATATAGCTAATCACTTATAGAGTATGGGGTTTGTAGTTTACATTATTAATTTTGATATCTTTTTAACGGAAATGGACTTTCAGAGCTGATCCAGCATACGAGATAGGTGCAACTAATTTCGTAAATGCAGTTGCTTCGGCATTAGGAGGTGTTGATATGATAGTATGTCCTTGTGTTGACTGTCGGAATGTAGACCGACACTCAACTGGTGATGTAATCGATCATCTGGTGACAAGAGGAATGGAAGAGGCTTACAAGCATAGAAGTGACTGGTATCATCACGGTGAAGGTACAGCAAATTCAGAAGATGATACTATAAAGGGTAGAGAGTGGAACGAAGAGATTTTAGGGTTATTTCAGGCTGCAGAGGACCTAAACCCTAAACCCTAAACCCTAAACCTTAACCAAACCTAAACTAACCCTTGATGATGGACTAGTATCTACATGCAGACCTATCTTTTTCTCTCTAGACTCAACACTTTTTACCAAGTCTACTATAAACAAGGCCTCACTTGCATACACTAAGGGATTTGGCTTCAAAGATGGTTTAGTTCAAGGCAGGGGAACTGTCTCAATGATGGAGATCAGCCATTTGAACTAACAAGAGTGGTAAAAACAGAGAAGATAGCTGAAATATGTCTATTTTATCCATGAATTTACAATGAGGTGCACAAACATAATAATTAATATGTGAAGTTCAGGGTTATCACTTAAGCAAGGTTTAAATTATTCAAAGCCTGATTCAACTAACACAAGAACCATGAGACACAAGTTCAAATCAGGGTTCACTCTTGATTTCCTACTTCTTTACATGTATCAAACAACTAACAACTTGGGAAATGAATCAAACTCTTAAAGTGATGCTTTCTCATGGAAAAAACTATCATTACTCACAATGCAAATGCTAATGCAACTTATATGAAATGCAATCTAGACTCAATCTTAAAATGTAAATGCAACTAGATTCTTTCTTTTTGTGGAAATGTTTTAAATTTTTTTTGATTTTCTTTTTTTGGTTTTTCTATGCACATAGATGAATGCATGAATGCATCAGACTCGAAATGTTAAAATGGAAAATAAGAACATAGAAAACATGGTTAGATAACAGTAAACCCCTCCCTCGCACTTAAATTACACAGTCCCTTGTGTAATAAAAGCATGAGAAAGAGGAAAAACAAAAAATGCAAAAAGAAAAATGCTAAATGCTATTTACAAAAGGATGGAGTGTTACCTAGTTACGCATTAAAGACCCCATGTAGTATGATGGGTTGCTTGTGGAACAAGATGGAGTCACATCCAGTGCCCAGCTGTCATCATCAGAGATATCAGGTTCTCCTTCTTGGGCCGGTGGAGCCTTTCCATCTGGTGCTAGTGGATCCGCTGCTTGTTCAGCTGCCTGGCCGAGTAAAGTTGTGCAAGTAGCTGAGATCTCTCCAACTTCTTCTTGATGAACCGGTGGTGGCGTTGCATCTCTAACAGGTGCTTCCTTCTTCTTGAGCTTCCTTTTCAACTTCTTAACAGACTTCACAAGCTTGTGAATAGTCTGATCTTGCCAGTTACACCATCTCTGAAGTATGTTGATCTGACGCTGTACTTTGCAAGTTGAGAAATATGGGGTTTCCCAAGTGTATGGGTCAAAGTGGTATATATTTCCCCATACCTCTTGATTGGAGGCTGTTATTCATCATCAGTTGGTGAACTCTCGTTGGAGATGCTTCCCTTGCTTTTCTTCTTTTCCTACTTGAACTTATGAAGTGGTGGATCCCTTGTGGGATTGTAGAGCTGTTCTTTGAGCACAGTGAATGAGATGTTGTGCATTTCATGAAGAGATGACTTGTAGAATCTCATCTCCAAGCTTCCCACCAAAGAAACCGATCTTGCCTAGGCGAGCCTCATTAATTAAACCTGTTCTAACTCCGCTTTCCTCAAACTCAAAACCTCTTGCCTTCAGAATCTTGGTGACCAACCAGCCATTGTGGAGCTTTGGTTTCTTTTCTGTTGCATTCCAGGCATTTTCTTTCTAGAGCATCATTTGTATTGCCAAGAAAGCACCAAGAGGAGGAGTGTAGTGAGAGCCTGTAAACTTCCTTCTGTTCTTGAGAGTACTGATGAGTGGTCTTAGACCGAAACCCAGGAGCTCCATGTCTGGCAAGTTAACAACTCCAGTGTTATCTTTTGTAAAAAAATATATGAGCCAATGATTTGTGCACATATCAAAGTACTGGGCTCCTGATCCATGAACTCTTGCATCTGCCTCCTCTGTAGTCTCCAAAAGCTATTGTATCCCATAAGCCATCAATCTCATGATCTTGGTAGGCAAAATTGGTTGCAACTTCCTCCTCATATCTTCTTGTGAAGCCAAAGATTTCATCAAGTTCCCTAAAGGTCACTTGATATTCTTTCTTGTTGACATCAAATGAGATATGCCCAAGACCATTTCCTGAGATCCTTCTCACATCTCTTGGACCATAGATGCGTATGCTAAGTGAGGCAAGAAATTGCTGAGTTTGCTCTTTGTAAACCACCTCTCTCATCTCAAAGAAAGCACCAAGCCCCATGTTGTTGAAAATGAGATTAACATCATCAAGAATTCCCAATTTTTCCATCAACTCTGTATCAGGTAATCTTGTTTGAATCACCTCTGCCTTTCTGAATTTTCTTAGATACTCAGCAGTAGTTGGCTCAGCATTGATACTAGGATTTTACAATCTTAGCAGGTTCAGTTACCTCAAGCTATTGTAGCATTAAGGATCAATCCAAGTGAGAGATTAGACACTAGTTCTGTATGGAGCAAGCTTAATCCAAATCTAGCAATATGAGTTTGGTAACAAATGAAGTAATGAAATAACTACTAAGCAATAATAACAAGATTAAGCACTAAACAAGCAATGCAATAAAGATTGAGAAGCAAATGATGATGATTCAAAGATGATAAAAGCTAAGGTTCTAGACATGATAGAGAATTAGGGTGCCTTTGATGCAAAACAAAGATGTTAAGACAAACAATCAAACAAGTCCAATCAACTTAGAATTCAAAGCAAGATCAATTATTTCCTAACACAATAATCACAATCTTAATCAGCATTCAAACCCAATTACCATTTGTGTAATACAGATTAATATGTATTATGATTCAGTTCTAAAATATCATTTACACCTCAAAAAATCATTCCCATGAAATAAGCATAAACCTCTAAATAGCTTGTTCAGGCATTTCATCAAACACCTTGTAGGTGGTGAAATGCCTAAGATCTAGACCAAACTAATTATGAGAGATCTAGCTTTAAGTATAACTATTTAGAGAAAGAAAAATGAATGATCTAACTCCTAAACACCTTAATCTAACACATAAGCACCATAATCTACATATCTAGAATCTTATAAAAAGAACTACGCAGTAATTATACTTAACTCTCTTAATCCCTTGCAAGATGAGTAGTTAAGCATGATTAGAAGTTTAGATGAGAAGAAAAGATGATAGATGATAAGAAATAATCTTAAATCTGATTAACTCAAGATATCTCTTAATAAATATGATGTTTTTTACAAAAAAGGCAAAAGACTAAAGTTGATAAAAGGTAGCTAGGGTTTTTGACCCAAAAATATATATATATATATAGAGGAGGAGTTTGGACCGGGCCAACCCGGAACAAACTGGGTACTGACCCAGCTCAGGTGGATTTTGATGCCTTGCCACAATTTGTCTTCACTCCCTCCAAGTTTTGGCCTTAACCCGTGGCAGCAAAATCTGGGTTAGAACCATGAAGAACATGCATCGCCACAGGTTGTTCTTCTTGTGGCCATGATGGTGTGGCCTATGAAGAACATGCATCGCCACAGGTTGTTCTTCTTGTGGCCATGATGGTGTGGCCTTCACCGAATTAACTGGAGCATATCTAGAAAAGCTGTCCATGAGGTGATCTTGTTGTGGCATCATGTTGTGGCCTGGTCTGAAATGTTTCTTGAGTCGTTCGGAAATTCCACGGATTGTTTCATGTGCATTTTGAGTTGTGGCAACCACAGAATAATTTGGAGGTTGTATGTTCTCTGGTGCCACAGGTTGATTAAGTCGTGGCATTCAAGTTGTGGCAGCCCCCAACACTTAGCAAAAATCCAAATCGGCAAGCAGAAGACATAAAGAAGCTTGACGCTTACTCATTTTGGAGAAGAAGTTTTTGCCTTCATCACCACAGGTGATTCTGATCGTGGCATCAACTCGTGACATGCCCAGATTATGTGAGTGAAGCATTGCCACGAGTTGACACTTGAGCATGCGTATTCCAAAGATAAAACTAATTCCGATAGGACATGTACTCATTTGAATCCGTATAACTCTCGACCCAGTGATCTGGATTGGCTGATTCTAAAGCCATTAGAAAGGTGACTCAACGACCAGCATCTTTTCTGAAGAGCTTCAAGGCATCCGGAGAGAGCAAGGCTTTCGGTACAGTGGTTCTTTAATTGGTCTAGATTTTGGCTGCAAGACAAGTGTATCTTCAAATGGCCATAACTTTCAGCTCACTAATTCGAACCGGTTGATTCCAACACCATGATAAAGATGTCTCAATCGTAAGAAACTTTGATGTAGACATTGGAGGCTGAATAGGAGTGAAAGCTTTTGGCCCTGGGCGATCTTTAAAGCGTATCAGCACTCCAAAGATTTTGTCCGAGAATCATGTACAAAGCACATAAATAATACTTCAAACATGCAAGATTGAGTAGAAAGAGCTGTACGTGTTTTAGCCGAGGTTTCTTGTCTGCTGTACGGAGTTTGGCTGAGAAAACCGACCTGTGGTATACAGAAATGGCCGATACTCATTTTTGCTCCATTCTCCATCTTTTTCACCATTTTCTCCACTGGTCTCATCTCTTTTCCTACAGGTTGGCTCCAAAGCACATAAATAACACAACAAACATGCAAGACTCACTTTGACCTAATGAAATCCCTATAAAAGCTAAAACAAATATAAAACACTAAGAAAACTACATAAAATGAATGAATAGGACTCAAAACAAGTATAAAAATGCATGCTAAAGTTGATATAACATGAACATATCAAGCATCATCACTCTTCTTGGACTTCTTAGCCCCTTGTACAACAACAACAGCCTCAACACCACTCTCAGCGCTCTCGTCATCTGCAGCAACAACCTTCTCCTTGCCTTTACTCTTGGATCTAGAAGCTACAACAAGTGCCCTCTCATTGTTCTTGGAGCTAGAGTCTACAAAAAGTGCCTTTTCATTGTTCTTTGATGTCTTTTTAGCTACTGGCTCCTCGTTCTTCTTCTTGTGGGTTTTTCTGGTGCCTCCTCTTTTTCAAACAATCCTACCAGCTGCTGGTGCTGATGCACTCTCTCCTTCATCAGGATTTTTCATCCCACGTGCAATGGAAGATGTTCTTGCAGTCATCCTATAACACTCTGAATCAAGTGAATACAAAGAGACTTTAAACAATACCAAATATCAAAATCGATATTTTTTCAAATGATGGAGTTACTTGGGTTCTTGAGTTATGAATCATAAACCAGTTCACACCAATGCAAAACATCTGAATGCCCAGCAAAAAGTCATCAAGACTTAAGAAACTCTTTGAAAAATCGATTATTTCTTAAAACTGTGTTCCAAAAAGGGCAAACGTTCAAGAACACAACTTTTTCCAAGCATGAATCCAAGATTTCTGTTTAATCTAACTGTTTCGCATATAAAAAATGAATCCCAAGGTATCTAACATCCTATTAAAAATTGATTTCATACATTGCAAGTTCAAGAATCACCATTAAAATCAGTGAAAAAGATGAATTTTAACAGACAAAATACCTTGATTGATGTGCTACGAGTCAAATTCGGTTATGAAATAAGACTAACAGCAGGAAAACGAGCTCAATGCACTTTGAATCAAGCAATTTGGCCAAGAATTGAGAGACTTGTGGTAAAAACAAGTGCAAGAATGGAGTTAGAGAAGCAAACTCGGGTTTTTAGAGCAGAAAGGGTCGTGTGTGTCAGGTTTACCCCTTGGAATGCTGGGTAATAGATCTACTTTGACCGTTCAACATGTCCTCACTCCCTTGCCATGACTTGTTCCACCCATGGCCGCATCCCATGGCATAGTTTTCTGGGTTTTGTTACCCGATCTTTCTCTCGTGCCATGACTTGTTTTTGCCTGTGGTTCACCCTCGTGGCAACCACCAAGTGTTTTGCTGCCTTGTTTCACTACTTTGCCACGGGTTTCAACCTTTCGTGGCTTCATCTCATGACACACACACCATATGAAAATATGTAAGGCCAAAACTCTATGCCACGACTTGTTCAAACCGTGGCTTCAAACCGTGGCAAGCACTGAATGAATTATGTCTTGTTTACCATCCATTCCACGAATTGATCTTGACTGTAGCATCAGACCATGGCACTCATTTCTGGGTTGGTGCCTAAGTGTTTCTTCGTGCCACGCCTTAGAAACCCATGTGGCTTCTTATTGTGGTCTCCAACGAATGAATTGAGTTTTGTTGCTCATCTTGCCATGAATTGCATCAACCCGTGGCACCATGCCATGGCACTCGTTTCTGGGCTTGTGCTCGAGTTTGTCTCCGTGCCACGATTTGGTTTTAAACGTGGTTTCAAGTTGTGGACGCATTGCTCTACATGCCACGCCTTATCCTTACTCGTGGCTTCAAGTCTTGGCAAGCCCCGAACAAATTTTCTTTTGGAAATAAGCTTGCCACGACCAAGAATTATCTGGCACCAAGTAGTGGCAACTCCAGAGTGAATCTTGCTTAAAGAAACAGCCATGCCATGAGTTAAACAAGCCGTGGCCTCCACCTGTGGCATCTTGTGTAGTTAGCCGATTTTCCAACTTGCACCCTTGTTCACAACTTCTTGAAGCCAGAGAGCATCAAGATCACCTGTAACCTGAGTACACTCCATAAATATATTAAAAAACCCTAGACGATATACAGTTTTTCTTTTAGCAGCTTTTAAGTTTTTGTCTTTGAATTTCTTAGTTCTAGGTTTAGGGAGATAAAAATCTATATCCTTAACCCTTTTTGGTTCTTTACCATATCGAGTTCAATACAGCTTTTTAATACAATGTTTTTGCTTTCTTTAATCATGTCTGAGTAGTTTATTTGTTGTGTTTAAGGGATTTTCGATGGGGGCTATACATGTTCAGTGAGGATTCCATTAGCTATTAAAGCTGAATCCTAGAACTTTCTATTCTAAACTTATTTATAATGCATGGGAGTAGCGTCATGAAATCTAATATTATTTAGGTCCTTGGTGTTGCAAAAGTATTCATCCGGGGCCAGATCTAGTTTGAGAAGGGCAGATCAACCATAGGAGTGGAAACCTACCTATGGGCGAACTGTGAATGTTGACGAGTCTTAAGCAAGCTTGCATCTTTTCCCTTCCAAGGCCAGAGTAGAAACCTACTGGTCAGGGTTGCGAGAGATAGTTGGTTATGACCACGACAGTGGCATATTCATACGTTCTTGACTCAAGTTCTAAAAGTTTTAGCTATGATCTTTTAATTTACTTTTTAGCAATGTTTTGAATCGTTCATCCTCGAAGAGAATTTCCCTGAAAACTAGCATCTCATTTCTATATGTTTTCCAGCGATTTCATTCAAGTTTTTAGGGCTAGTATTTTCTTTATTACCAGCCGATTTTAATAAGCAATTTAGGTCTAGTGGTTTTCCTAATTTTTAGTCGATTTTATTCGGTTTAACTATTAGGTCAATTTGATTCAAGTATTTTCCCGTTTAGATTAGTTTTTACGTTTTAAAGACACCACCAAAATCCCTTAAAACATCGCCTTGTACTAGACTTCCTTCCCTCTAGATTCGATCCCTAACTACTATAATCAATCAGCTGTGAACTTGCGGCTTATTGATTTCATTAGGGTAAAACTTGACACCCTCACCACGCACGCAATCATAGACTTGGGATTGATTCAGTAAATGGTGCCAGAAGTCTTGATTCTTTGCAGTTGGCCCATTTGCTTGCATCATGCTCTGGTTGTACTTCTGTTGGAGGATCTTAACTCTTTGTCTTGTTATTGGGTCTTCATGAATGATTGGTAGTTCGACATCTTGTAGTTGTGGCTCAGTTAAGTCTGGCTCTGCTTGAATGGCCTCATCATTACCTCCCTCTTCAAGAGGTTTTGACATCAAAACTCGATTATCTGCAATATATGGAGCTAGATCAGATACATTGAAAGTCGAAGAGATGTTAAACTCACCTTGTAGTTGGAGTTCGTAGGCATTGTTGTTGAGCTTTTCGAGTATCTTGAAGGGTCCATCTCTTCTTGGTGCTAGTTTTGAACTCCTTTGGGTTGGAAATCTCTCATGTCTCATGTGCAGCCACACCCAATCTCCTGGTTCAAACACAATCTCCTTGCGTCCATTGTTGGCGTGTTTCACATACTGGTTTGTCCTCTTTTTCAAGTTTTCCTTTGTTGACGGCTTCAGCTGGTGGCAATGGTGTGAATTCCATTGGAGTATTAATGTTGAATCCATAGACTATTTAGAATGGGGACATTTTTATAGCTTAACGTTGAGCTCGGTTGTAAACGAATTCTATGAAAGGTATACACTCCAACCAGATCTTCATATTTCTTCCAAGAGTAGCTCTTAACAAAGTGGACAAGATTCTGTTCACCACCTCAGTTTGGCCATCTGTTTTAGGATGACAAATCGTAGAGAACAAGAGTTTGGTTCCAAGCTTCTCACAATGTTCTTCAAAAGTGGCTCAAGAACTTGCTGTCTCGGTCAGATACAATAGTTCTTGGTACTCCATGTAAGCTCACAAAATTTAAAGAATAGATCCGCCGTTTGAGAAGCATCATTAACCTTTCCACAAGGTAGAAAATGTGCCATCTTGGAGAACCTGTTTATCACTACGAATGCCAATAGAATTGCTCTTTCACCACCGCAAGTGTCTTGTCTATTCCAAAGTGACCCATCAATCCTCCTCCATGAGGTTCTCTGACAGTGACATCCCTAAGAGAACATTGTTGTATGCAAAGTCTTTTGTCTTGAAACATAAATCCTTCATAGATATAGAACTTGCCATAAGTTCCCTTGCTACATTCCTCAAAGCTCTCTCCTAGCTCCGGATCCTCTTTGTAAAGATCTTTGATGATCTCAAAACCATAACTTTTGCTTCCATAGTTGCGATAAGTGCATGTTTCCTAGATAAAGCATATGCCACTATGTTGTCTTTTACCTTCTTGTACTCGATAATGTAGGGGGAAGTTTCAATAACTTCCATCCATCTGGCATGTCTTCTTTTGAGGTGGATCTGTCCTCGAAGATGCTTAAGTGTTTCATGGTCGGTGTGGACCACAAACTCTCTTGACATCAGATAATGCTGGTAAGTCTCCAAAGCTCGAACTAGTTCGTATAACTCCTTGTCATAAGTAGGGTAGTTAAGCATAACTCCTCCTAGCTTCTCACTTAAAAACCGGCATTAGCTTCCCTCTTTGTGTCAACACAGCTCCTATGCCAATCCTGATGCATCACACTCCACTTCAAATGTTTTGTTGAAGTCTGGCAACACTAGAACTGGTGAATTGGTGAGTTACTCCTAAGTGCATCAAATGTAGTTTATTTGCTTTTTCCCAAGTGAAACCAGCACTTTTCTTTACCACAGCAATGAGAGGTGCAGCTATACTGCTGAAATCATTGAAAAAACATCGGTAGAAGCTTGCTAACCTTGAAAACTCCTTACTTGACTGATGTTTGTTTGAACCGGCCATTCTTTGATAACTTTGATCTTCTCTTCATCAACATGTAAGCCCTGCGAATTCACAACAAAACCAACTTATCAGTGCAGAATGCATACTTCTTTAAGTTTGCATAAAGGCCCTCTTGTCGAAGAGTCTTTAGTACAAGCTCAAGATGTGACACATGATCAGATAAACATTTGCTGTAAACTAAAATATCATCAAAATAAACTACAGCAAGCTTAATGATTTATTCTCTAAGAACTTGGTTCAAGATACATAAAAGTACTTGGTGCATTGGTGAGACCGAATGGCATTACCACCCACTCATAGATACCTTAATTGGTCTTGAAGGCAGTCTTCCACTCATCACCTTCTTTCATCCTCACTTGATAGTATCCACTCTTGAGATCGATCTTTGAGAACAAGGTGGATCCACTAAGCTCATCAAGCATGTTGTTGAGTCTCGGAATCGGGTATCTATACTTGATGGTGATGTTGTTGATGGCTCGGCAGTCTAAACACATGCGCCATGATCCATCTTTCTTTGGCACTAACAGGACAGGAACTGCACAAGGACTGAGACTCTCCCTCACATATCCTTTGTCTAGTAGCTTCTTAACTTTCTCTTTCCAATTCCTTAGACTCCTCAGGGCTCATTCGGTAAGCCGGTTTGTTAGGTAAAGCTGCTACCGGTATGAAGTCTATTTGGTGTTTTATGCCTCGTATTGGTGGAAATCCTTGAGGCATTTCTTCAGGAAACACATCTTTAAACCAGTCAAGTAAAGTGGTGATCTCCGGTGGTAGTTCAAGCTCACCTAAACCTACGCTCAAGTAGCACTGTGTGTTTAGCAGCAAAACCCTTTCTTACATAACTAGGCTGAACAAGAAAGTTTGGCTTAGAGATACTTTCTTTCTCATTAAGCATTTTTTGTTTGTAGATCATGCACTTGAGATGGTGTAAGAGGTGCTAGACTAACTTTTCTTTTCTTATGCACAAGAGTATACATATTAGTGCTACCATCATGCCTAGTTTTCTCTATCAAATTTTCATGGTCTACCTAGCAGTAAATGACCAGCTTGCATAGGAACTACATCACATGATACCTGATCTTGATATTTACCTATGCTAAATAGAATTATTGTTTTATGATAACACCGTATGTTGACCACTTTTATGGATCATAATTATGTCTTATGCAGGTGTTTTAACTCTGTTTTCAATGGTTTTTAAAGTGTTTACAATGTTTAAGAGTTTCAAAAGACTTAACAGGAAACTTGGGCAAAAGATATGCAATTTGGAACAAATGAGCAATTTTGGATAAATGCAGACCGTCAGAAGTTTGGCAAGCGGATGAAGACCTTCTCACCGTCTGATCACCCCCAAAATTTGAGACAACATAGAGGATCCAACCAGATTTCTAATGCACTTGGTTTGGAGATAATCCAACAGTTAGATCTTCAGATACTCTCGATGCAAGAATGACAGAAAATGCATTTCCGGAAGATAGCCATGTGCCGGGACCGCGGCCAACACTTGTTTTCCCGCGGGTAGAGCCACCGCGACCGTGGACATTGGTCGTTCACTTTTCAGACGACTTAATTAAAGCCCAGATCAATTCCTTTCGTTATTTTTGAAGCCCTAAGTGTCCAGAACCACCCCAGAAGCTATAAATACCCTCTTTAGGTCATTCCTAAAGGAGGGTAGACGACATAAGATAGAAAGAGAGAGAGTTCGTGTGAGAAGCCCTAGGAGCCGCCGCCTTTGAAGGAGGAGCCGTCGAGGAGAGCATCATCGCGCCTCCATCTGCAACTCTGTTCTTCGTTTTTCTTCCCTCCTTTCTTTAATTTCCTGCAACTTTCAATACTCTATGATGATTATTTACAATATGTTTGAGTAGTTACCCAGTTGGGTTTAAAGGGATTGTTCAAAGGGAATTTCGTGTGTCTTTGCTTATGAATCGATAGATTTAGGATTTATAATCTTCTAGATGTTCTTCGTTTGCCTTTAATCTTACTGCCTGATTCTTTGCTGGCCACTTAGAAGCCGATCTGATATGATATGTTGCGAAAGCTTTCATTGATTTTCTGAACTAGGGTGAGACGAGCAATTATTCTATAGGAGTGGAAACCTACCTGTAGTTGAGTTGTGAATGTTGATGAGTCTTGTTTTTCTATTGCATCTTCTCCCTTCCATGATCAGAGTGGAAAACTACTGACCAGGGTTGCGAGAGATAAATGTTTAGTGCTGTGAAAGTAGGCTATCCATACTTCCGTGCCTCGAGTTCTAGAACATACGTAGTTGATTACCTTTATCACTTGTTTAAAATCGACATAGCCTAGTCCATGAATCCCTGCGATACCCTTGAGCCCCAACGTTTGTCTTTTATTGTTTACAACCTTTGATTTATTTGCTTGTTCCTTGCTTCCATTTGCCTCTTGTTCAATCGCTTACTACTTGCTTCTGTTTGCTTTCATTTTTGTTTGCTTTTACTTGTTTAGCTTTCTAGTTTAGATTTCGTGACAACCAAAACCCAAAACCAAAACCAATACTTGTTTAGTTCTAGTCTGATTTAAGCATTGTCGTGAATTCATACTGAAACAACTAAGTCTCGGTGGATCAATACCCTAAGTACTACAGCGCACATCTGTGCACTTGCAGACATTTAGGGGTTATAAATTTAAAACCTGAAGCTTAGTAGAACGAACCAATACCCCGTTTACAACCGCAATAACTTTATAAATGATCTTAAGCTCTACCTTATGATCGAGCCATATCAGCCTATAGGGCCGTGGATGTTTAGTTCTCTCAAGGCCTAGCTTATCAACCATGTGAAAATTGCAACATTGGTACGGGACCCAAAATCAATAATAAGATTACATACATTGCCCTTTATGGTGCATTGGCTTTGGAAAATGTTTTCTCTTCGTATGGTCTCAGCTGGCTCCGCCATTACAATCAAGATGCGTGTAGTGACGAGGAGTTCTCCTGTGTCTGGTTAAGCTATATCACCATATTCATCGTCTAGATCCCCTTCAATATCAGCCTCATCTTGTGAATCGTAATCTCCAGCCTCGGCCATGAGCACCACTCGGTTTTTTGGACACTCGCGAGATATATGACCTCTTCCCCTGCATTTGAAACAAGTAATATCTCTTGCACATTGAGAATTATTAGTCTTAACAGCCTCTGGTCTGGTATCTTTGCTTGTCTCCACCGCTTTGCCTTTGAAACATGAATCAATCTCCACACTCTTGCCTTTGTCAAGTGGTTTGTTGAAGTTTGAGTTCCAAGTGTTTGTGGCTTGCTTCTTGTGTTGGTGATCTTCTTCTTTATGTTGTATAGACAAGTGGAAGAGATATTTGAAGTCTTGATAGACCTGTCTCTCCACTTTTCCATTAGAGCTTCTTCGTCGTCATGAAGCGCCAAACGGTTCTTCAAGCATTAAAACTCTTCATAATATTTTTCTACGGTCCTGGTTCCCTGCTTAAGAGTTCGAAAACGACACTGCAAGTCTCGATAAAAATAAGGAGGAACATACCTTTGCCTGATTAGATCCTTCATGTCGACTCATGTATCGATAGCTCTCAAGCGTCTCCTCTTATGGTCCGAGACTTCTCTGTCCCACCGTGTAAGTGAAACCTCTGTGAGTTGAGCCACTTCTAGTGCTACACTCTTGGGGTCGGGATGATTGCAATAGTCGAATATGTGATCTATCCTCTTTTCCCAATCTAAATACGCCCCTGGATCAACTTTTCCAGCAAAGATTGGTGTGGTTAGCTTGATGTAGTTTGGTTTCTGCCTTAAGCACGGTGTGTACTCTTCATCATCTGCATCTTCATAGGCATCTCCTTTGCCCTCGGTTCCTTCGATTTCAAGGGTTTGGTTCATCATCTTGAGATGAGTCTTCTTCTTCTCCCAAGTTTGTGGCGTCTGGCTCATTAATATGAATACCATTGCATCTTGTATTGGCTCCAGCATTGTGTGTTCCGGCATTGTTTGTTCCAAGGCCTCCCTCATTCTACACTGGTTTCAATGTGGTTCTAAGAGTTTGCTCCACACGGTTGAGCCGATCACCAAACTCTTGCCTCATCAACCGAATCTCATCTCTCATAAAAGAGATCAGTTGTTGGAGGGCATCTTGATTGTTGCTACTTTCTCTCCCATGTTTGTTAGTGATCTCGCAAAACAATGCACCACAAGAAAGTGATTAATCTTGATCAAGAAATACACATATGGCAAGTTCAGTTATCAAAATGTAAATTTTTTTCTTTTTTTTGAACTTTAGAATGACAGACTAATGGAAACAAATAAGGAAAATGATGTTGTCTGAATAAATTAAAGCTTAGCAAGAGAATGAGTTTAGACGTGATTGGAACAAATAAGGAAAGATTGATTAATTTGTTTAAACTTGGAATAAAACACAACAATCAGGGCTAATGTTTTTACTTTTCTGTGATGCAATAACTTAAACAAGAATCAAAAATGAATCAAATGCACGAAGAGCACATATATGATATGATGAATTCCTTTTTTTTAAAACGAAATGGATATGATTACTAAAACTAGATGCAACGAGAATTATAATGATTTATGATTCAAACTATATATATATATATATATATATATATATGTAATGCAAGGAAGCAAATGATTAAAGAGAAATAAAAAGGGATAATTAGATAGATAAAACTTGGGCTGAAGGAACTTCAACTCTGATACCGAAAATGATACAAGCATCAAGCTATCAACAGTTTATATAATCTCGGAAGCAAAGCTTTTATCGGTAGCCAAGGGTTGAATCAAATGGATGAGCATCTCTAACCAACTGGATCGGTGGAATCGGCTGAGTGACAATGGATCGATGTGCACCACACAAGTTGTGTAAGACTTGTGATAAAACACGAAGACTCTGATCTAAGTGGTACTGGTCTCGACTAGAGCAAAGGTTTAAACAAGTTTCTCTTGAAAACTTAGTTTGAAGAAAGTTCTATTTTATTAATCTCAAAGGTGAAAAATTACATAGCTGTAATGGGACCTTATATTCTGGTCCTAGCAGCTTAGACTCAAAGAAATAAAAGACTCAAAACAACAGGACTTGTAAAAGTAAAGACTCAAACAACATGACTTGTAAATTGAAAATGCAACACTAGAGTAAAATAAAAGAAAAGAAAAGCTTCTACCAATGGAATTGTGATCTCAATTTTCTCCTTCTTTTTATCAAAAATGCCCTATACTTCTCCAGTAGTTGTTTCTTGAATCAATCGGGGAAGGTCAGCTTTAGCTGCTAAGGTGGTGGAACAAAGGGTTTAGTCTTCTCTGATGGCTTCTTAGGTGTCTTCTCTTGCCCTAGACCTTTACCCTTGTCTTTCTTGCTGACTTCTGGCTCAATAACATCATTATCTTGATCATTCTCAGGAAGCACCTCTCCACCAAGTTGCTCATTGTCTTCAATCAGAACTTTAGGCTGTTCTCTTGTTGGAAGTTCCTTGCCACTTCTTAATGTAATGGCATTGTAAAACTCCTTGGGTTTTTCTGGTTTCCGTGGAAGAGAACCCTGAGCTCTAGATGATGATGAAGCTCCCTTGCTCTCAAAATCCTTCATCTTACTCTGCAATGTGTCAATTTTGGAGTTGAGATCATTAAAATAGTACTCTACTCTTTGTTGTGTCTCTTGCTGACCTTGAAAAGCTGTTGTAGAACCCCATTCAAATAAAAATCTTGCTGTTGAGAGACACCTTGCTGACCTTGATTCTTTCCAAAACCAGGTGGGTATGAATTCTAAGCTTGAAAGCCCTCTTGATTGTTGGAATTATTACCTTAACTCTGAGAATTCCTTGCTGAGCATAAGTCTGTATCCCCTGGTAGTTTCCCTTAAAATGATTCATGTTTGTATACCCCTGATTCTGCATGTAGCTTATCGCTAACCGAAGGGAGGGAGGGAGGGGGTGGACTGCATGTTCGTGATAACAGGAGAAGTCAAGGTGAAATTACGGCTAAAAGTGTGTTGGTGTCTTGTGTCAAAGTTTTCCTAACAGTGCTAATGGTGCTAAGAATGTTAGGCGAAAAATTCTGTTGATTGCAAAGGTACAAAGAGGGGGCCAGGTTTTGCTGGAGGTGAGGTTTAAGGGTTGTGTGGTCTTTGGTTTGAAGACATTATTCTTTAGATATCCATCCAAATTTCTATTCTGAAATTTAGACAAAACGTTTGTGTAATACATAAGTCAAGTCATGCCCAACTTATTATATCTGATATTTTGGAAAAAGATCCAAAAACAAATCCATGCATATTTAACCTTTTGTACCTAAAATGAAAAAAATGAAATACTTAGAATTAGCCTTGAGCATACAAAAGCACTGTGAAAATTAATGCCATGGATATCTGAAAAGAAGTATTGTGAATAAATGTTGTTTGGAATATATTTTCGGGATAAGACAATTGGTTTTTTGGAATTATTTTTGGGGTTTTTTGCTTGATTTTAGTGGGTATTGATCGGTGATTTGTCTATCCACTTTGAAGTCTTGATAGACGTGTCTCTCCACTTTGCCATTAGAGCTTCTTCGTCGTCATGAAGCGCCAAACGGTTCTTCAAGCATTAAAACTCTTCATAATATTTTTCTACGGTCCTGGTTCCCTGCTTAAGAGTTCAAAAACGACGCTGCAAGTCTCGATAAAAATAAGGAGGAACATACCTTTGCCTGATTAGATCCTTCATGTCGACTCATGTATCGATAGCTCTCAAGCGTCTCCTCTTATGGTTCGAGACTTCTCTGTCCCACAGTGTAAGTGAAACCTCTGTGAGTTGAGCCACTTCTAGTGCTACACTCTTGGGGTCGGGATGATTGCAATAGTCGAATATGTGATCTATCCTCTTTTCCCAATCTAAATACGCCACTGGATCAACTTTTCCAGCAAAGATTGGTGTGGTTAGCTTGATGTAGTTTGGTTTCTGCCTTAAGCACGGTGTGTACGCTTCATCATCTGCATCTTCATAGGCATCTCCTTTGCCCTTGGTTCCTTCGATTTCAAGGGTTTGGTTCATCATCTTGAGATGAGTCTTCTTCTTCTCCCAAGTTTGTGGCGTCTGGCTCATTAATATGAATACCATTGCATCTTGTATTGGCTGCAGCATTGTGTGTTCCGGCATTGTTTGTTCCAAGGCCTCCCTCATTCTACACTGGTTTCAATGTGGTTCTAAGAGCTTGCTCCACACGGTTGAGCCGATCACCAAACTCTTGCCTCATCAACCGAATCTCATCTCTCATAAAAGAGATCAGTTGTTGGAGGGCATCTTGATTGTTGCTACTTTCTCTCCCATGTTTGTTAGTGATCTCGCAAAACAAAGCACCACAAGAAAGTGATTAATCTTGATCAAGAAATACACATATGGCAAGTTCAGTTATCAAAATGTAAATTTTTTTCTTTTTTTTTGAACTTTAGAATGACAGACTAATGGAAACAAATAAGGAAAATGATGTTGTCTGAATAAATTAAAGCTTAGCAAGAGAATGAGTTTAGACGTGATTGGAACAAATAAGGAAAGATTGATTAATTTGTTTAAACTTGGAATAAAACACAACAATCAGGGCTAATGTTTTTACTTTTCTGTGATGCAATAACTTAAACAAGAATCAAAAATGAATCAAATGCACGAAGAGCACAGATATGATATGATGAATTCCTTTTTTTAAAACGAAATGGATATGATTACTAAAACTAGATGCAACGAGAATTATAATGATTTATGATTCAAACTATATATATATATATATATGTAATGCAAGGAAGCAAATGATTAAGGAGAAATAAAAAGGGATAATTAGATAGATAAAACTTGGGCTGAAGGAACTTCAACTCTGATACCGAAAATGATACAAGCATCAAGCTATCAACAGTTTATATAATCTCGGAAGCAAAGCTTTTAGCGGTAGCCAAGGGTTGAATCAAATGGATGAGCATCTCTAACCAACTGGATCGGTGGAATCGGCTGAGTGACAATGGATCGATGTGCACCACACAAGTTGTGTAAGACTTGTGATAAAACACGAAGACTCTGATCTAAGTGGTACTGGTCTCGACTAGAGCAAAGGTTTAAACAAGTTTCTCTTGAAAACTTAGTTTGAAGAAAGTTCTATTTTATTAATCTCAAAGGTGAAAAATTACATAGCTGTAATGGGACCTTATATTCTGGTCCTAGCAGCTTAGACTCAAAGAAATAAAAGACTCAAAACAACAGGACTTGTAAAAGTAAAGACTCAAACAACATGACTTGTAAATTGAAAATGCAACACTAGAGTAAAATAAAATAAAAGAAAAGCTTCTACCAATGGTATTGTGATCTCAATTTTCTCCTTCTTTTTATCAAAAAATGCCCTATACTTCTCCAGTAGCTGTTTCTTGAATCAATCGGGGAAGGTCAGCTTTAGCTGCTAAGGTGGTGGAACAAAGGGTTTAGTCTTCTCTGATGGCTTCTTAGGTGTCTTCTCTTGCCCTAGACCTTTACCCTTGTCTTTCTTGCTGACTTCTGGCTCAATAACATCATTATCTTGATCATTCAGGAAGCACCTCTCCACCAAGTTGCTCATTGTCTTCAATCAGAACTTTAGGCTGTTCTCTTGTTGGAAGTTCCTTGCCACTTCTTAAGGTAATGGCATTGTAAAACTCCTTGGGGTTTGTTTCTGGTTTCCGTGGAAGAGAACCCTGAGCTCTAGATGATGATGAAGCTCCCTTGCTCTCAAAATCCTTCATCTTACTCTGCAATGTGTCAATTTTGGAGTTGAGATCATTAAAATAGTACTCTACTCTTTGTTGTGTCTCTTGCTGACCTTGAAAAGCTGTTGTAGAACCCCATTCAAATAAAAATCTTGCTGTTGAGAGACACCTTGCTGACCTTGATTCTTTCCAAAACCTGGTGGGTATGAATTCTAAGCTTGAAAGCCCTCTTGACTGTTGGAATTATTACCTTAATTCTGAGAATTCCTTGCTGAGCATAAGTATGTATCTCCTGGTAGTTTCCCTTAAAATGATTCGTGTTTGTATACCCCTGATTCTGCATGTAGCTTATCGCCGACCGAAGAGAGGGAGGGAGGGGGTGGACTGCATGTTCGTGATAAGAGGAGAAGTCAAGGTGAAATTACGGCTAAAAGTGTGTTGGTGTCTTGTGTCGAAGTTTTCCTAACAGTGCTAATGGTGCTAAGAATGTTAGGCGAAAAATTCTGTTGATTGCGAAGGTACAAAGAGGGGGCCAGGTTTTGCTGGAGGTGAGGTTAAAGGGTTGTGTGGTTTTTGGTTTGAAGACATTATTCTTTAGATATCCATCCAAATTTCTATTCTGAAATTTAGACAAAACGTTTGTGTAATACATAAGTCAAATCATGCCCAACTTATAATATCTGATATTTTGGAAAAAGATCCAAAAACAAATCCATGCATATTTAACCTTTTGTACCTAAAATGAAAAAATAAAATATTTAGAATTAGCCTTGAGCATACAAAAGCACTGTGAAAATTAATGCCATGGATATCTAAAAAGAAGTATTGTGAATAAATGTTGTTTGGAATATATTTTTGGGATAAGACAATTGGTTTTTTGGAATTATTTTTGGGGTTTTTTGCATGATTTTAGTGGGTATTGATCGGTGATCTGATAAGTAGATCAAGTATTTCAAATTTTCAAATTCTTATATACTTTGAATCAAGTTTGTTTCGTAAATAGGACCAGTCAAATACATTATAACAGGATTAAAATATTATAGTATTTCTTCATTGGATGAGCCTCTGCATAAATGGGGTTATGAGAGAGAGAGAGAGAGAGAGTTAAAAAAAATTAAGAGTAATTTTGGAGTGAAATTAGGGTTTCTCTCTCTCTTCTTATTTTCTTTGCTTCATTTCATCTTCAAAAACAACAGCAAATCCTTGATTCTTTCTGTTAATAATCTGTCTTTCATTAAAAACACAAACAACATTTTTCTTATGAAGTGTTGCTTTATTGGTTTATCTTTTGTCAAAATTAATCTAAAACACAATATTTAGGCTAAAAAAAAAGAAAAAAAACATTCATAGTTGAAACTGTTGGGTGTTTTCCAGAAAACGAGATCTATGGTTATTTTCCAAATTATTATGAATTTAATGTCATTCAATATTCTTTCATTTTTTTGTTGATTTGTAGAGTTGATCAACTTCATGGGTATTTTTAAGTTCCATCAAGTTTGATCCTTTTTTATTATATTTTTTTGTGGATAAATTGATTTAGTTTTGATCAACTGGAGGTTGCTTATTTCAAATCTCTTTGATCAAATTTTCCTGTAAACAAAAAACAAAAACCAGTCTTTGATTTTTTTCTAAAAAGACAGGCTTTTTTTCCAACCATTTTTTTATATAATCTTTGTTCTTGTAGTTTTTATTTTATTTTTGTTTCAGGAAAATCTGATGGGTGATTTCTTCAGCAACAGCCATGGCGGCGAACTAATGGAAGCACTTCAACCTTTGTACAAAAGTGCTTCTATGTCTGCTTCAGACTTTACGTTTACGTCTTCAAATGCTGCATTTCTGTCTGCACCGAACGACATCTTTTCTCCTTCTTACTATAATCCTCAGTCTCAAAGTGCCTCTTTTTTCCCACAACCCAACTCAATTCCGAATCCTACGCGGATATTTATCTTGGATCCATGACCTATCCATCTTCATTTGGGTCGGATTTTCAACAACCAGATCAAAATTACAAATCTTAGTTACATTACCAAAATGATGTCACTTATACTCACCAAGGAAACCAGTGTATGCTCAATCTCATTGACCCGAAACTGGGTTTTCTAACCCAACTGATACCAGTTTCGGGTCCTGGTTCGGCCCCAAAGCCAGCTAAACTCCATCGTGGAGTGAGGCAAAGGCATTGGGGTAAATTGGTTGCTGAGATCCGTTTACCCCCAAATCAAACACGAATTTGGCTTGGAACATTTGACACAGCCGAGGAAGCCGCATTGGCTTACGATCGCGCTGCGTTCAAGTTACGCGGTGACTCAGCTTGGCCCAAATTTCCTGCCCTACAATACCAAACCGGCTCATCTCCGTCTGATTCCAGCAAATACTACGGATCTATTCAAGCAGTGGTTGACGTCAAGCTCGACGCCATATTAGCTGAGCCGAAGAATCAGCCGGGAATAACAGAGAGGACATCGAGGAAATGAGCTAAAGCCCCAGTTTCCTCAGTTGAGCAGGCGGCGCCACAACAACATTCTGGTCGGTCGAGAGTGACAGGTCGGGTTCTCCAGGGTTGGATATGATGGCGTCAGAGATGTGTGTAGAGACGCCTATGCCTTGGAATGATAACTTTATGCTTGGGAAGTGTCTCTCTTATGAGATCGACTAGGCTTCAATTTTATCAAAAAAAATAGGATTCAATAAATTTTAGTTAAAAATTCAACATGTTGTATTTGTGTTTAAAATTCTAGTGGTCTTAGAGCATCTCCATTAGAGAACTCCTAGTTAGGGTTGTTATGAGTATTTTCACAATTTTTTTTTTGAGTAATGAAATTAAGAACATGTCGTTGTTTTGCCTCTCCATTGGTGAACCCCTTAGGGGTTCTTCAAATTTTTTTTTTATTATTATTTTGTTCATATATATAACAAACAATACTTATAAAACCTAATTTTTATTTCATTACATGAAATTTAAAAATACATACAAACATTAAAATCGTAAAACGTTTAGCTGTAACATTGAGAAGACCCAAATTTGTTCCATATATGCTCAATTAAATCAGCTTTCAATCGCCCATGTATTTGTCTAACATGAAGTTGATTCGAATGCCGATAGTATTGCCGCAATTTTAAGGTATATCTGTAGAATACATCATATCCACTTGTGAAGATCTGGATCCTTCTCCTTGTTTGAAATCTGATATATCGTACTGAGTATAGCCATCTCGTTCATTTTCTACTATGATTGATGCTCTCATAATCTTTCCAATTTTTTCCTTATCCCATATAAGAGCTGGATTTTTACAATTTCAAATCGAACTTGCAGCACTCCAAATGCACGCTCGACATCTTCTTGGACGGATTCTTGAGATGTAGCAAATAATGATGCTTTCGTACCTTGAGGAAGTGGAATAGATTGGATAAAAGTTTCTCATTTTGGATATATACCATCCATAAAGTAGTACGCCAAATAATACTCGTGTCCATTGATAATACCGTATTTTGACCACTTTTATGGATCGTTTTGAAATACTTTTTCTATGTTTTTTATTGCTTTTAAGTACTTTTATTACGTTTTTCTAGTATTTGTAGTTCCAAGACTCTTTTCAGGTAACTTAGGGAAAAGCCTAACAAAATGGATAGAAAACCAGATTTCAGCTCAGAGTCAAACCGTTAGAAGTTCACCCATGATTGAAGGTCTTCTCACCGTCTGATCCAGCTCAAATTTGGAGACCTTAAAGATGGAAGTATCAGCTTTCCAGTGCACTTTACAGCTTGGCAATCCAACGGTTCAATCAAAAGATACGCGAAGAGCAAGATGTCTCGTAAACCAGCCGGCAAGCACTTCCACCCGCGGCCAGCAAGCATTTTCCCGCGGTCAGGAGCATCCCGACCGCGGAAAACCACCCATTCCCCGCGGTCAGAGCACTCCCGACCGCGGCCATCAACCTCCGAGCCCAAAAAGCCCATTTCTGAAGCCCACATTTGGAGAACCTCTAAGTGACGTCCAGAGAGGTCTTGAGCACTATAAATACATGTCTTAGGAACCCTAAATCGTGTAACCTCAAGACCACCGAAATATTTACTTCATACTTTTATTTTTTTTGCTTTAGCTTTTAGGGAGAGAGAGATTGTTCTCTTGAACCTTTGTTCTTTCTTTTTCGATTTCGGTTTCTATTCTACATCTTAATACTATGTCTTTGATTTCGTTCATTATGTCTGAGTAGTTCTATTGTTGGGATTAAGGGATTTTCGATGGGGATTAATATTTTCGATGAGGATTTCATGAGCTTTTGAGCCGAATCTTAGAATTTTTTCTTCTGAATTCGTTTTTACTGCATGAGAGTAACGTCATGAACTACAATCTGATCCAGATGCTTGGTGACACGAAAGTGTTCATCAGGTATCAGATCTAGTTTAGGAGAGCAAAACAAACATAGGAGTGGAAACCTACCTATGGGCGATTTGTGAATTAGGACGAGTCTTAAACATAATGCATCTCTTCTCTTCCAGGGCCAGAGTGGAAACCTACTGGTCAGGGTTGAGAGAGATAGTTGTCTATGATCACGACAGTGGCGTATTCATACGTCCGTGACTCCAGTTCGAAAATTTTAAGCTAAGATCTTACAAAATTTCCTCTCTAGCAATGTTTTGAATCATTCGTACCCCTGAGAAAACTTCCCTGAAGCCCAACGCCTTTTCTCCATTGATTTACATCGATTTTTCTTTAAGCTTTAGTTCAATATTGTCTTTCCTTTTTAGTTCATTTTCATTTAAGCATTAGAATATCCGTTTTTATCATTTTTAGTTATTTTCGTTAAGTTTAGTTATTACGTCATTTAATTACTGTATTCTCTTTTAATATTTCGTTTTTTACATTTTAAAGACACTACCAAACCCTCACTAAACCGTTTTTGTTCTAGACTTCCTTACTTTAACTTATTTCAAAGGCTTTTTGCAGCAAAAGATCCTCCTTCCCTGTGGATTCGATCCCTATGTACTACAATCGATCAGTTGTGCACTTGCGGCTATTGATTTCATTTAGGGTAAAACTTGACACCCTCGACACACACCACATCAAGTTTTTGGCGCCGTTGCCGGGGAAGGCACGCGTTTTCTTTTCTGCAAAACCCCGACAAAGGTTAGTAAATCGACTCTAGAACTCCCTTTTCTGCAACTTTCCATTTTTCGGTTATTTTGTTTTCATTTCAGAAGATATGGATCCTATAAATCGAAATATGCACTATGAAGAAGGTTTCTATAACACTCCTCAAGCCACCAAACGTAGAGAAGAACACCAGGCCCGAAATCCTAGCTACATGGATCGATACAGCCAGCAAAACCACCCTTACCACCGGCGAAGAGAGACTGTTCGACGCCGGGAAGATCCTTATGGCCCTCCTCCAACCTACTTCGAGCCACACTCCTATAATCCTCCACTACAGAACCCTAGTCAGCAAGAGGACAACTTGAGGATCAGCAGACGTTTGGGACGCCTCGAAGGAATGATAAACCAGTTCCTTGATCAGCAGATTCTCACCGAAAACACCCTGCTCAATAAAATTGATTCAATCTCTGAAGAGTTCAACAAAAAATTCGATGAGATGGCCAATCATGTTCGAGTTTTGGAAGAGCAAACCCACGAGGACTCACAAACACTAGCTGGAATGATCCACCAAGTCGCAACAGAGCAGACAAGACAAGGGTATGACATCATACAAAACTCAAGCGATATTTCTGAATCAAAACAGGAGATTAAAGACGTCAGAGAATCCGCCTCCTGGTATAGAGAGAAGACAGACGAAGAGTTGCAAGAGATCGAGGACAGACTGAACAAACTCGAGCTCAAAGCACGGGAGATTGATGCAAGAATGGAGCAGATGCCCAACATTGAGCAAATTGAGAGGTTTTCTAAGAAATCTCCCAAAAATCCTGATGAAGATGCACATCAACGCCCTGGTATTAGTTCATATGATGCTAGTCTACCCAATAAAGAAGCTGGAGAGGTTCGTATCAAGTACAAGAAGGAAGAGACAGACTATGAGCAGATTTTATCCGGAGCCGTGGGTCCGAGTGTTTCGACCGCGGCCAAAGCCTTGTTTCCCGCGGTCGCGACCCCTCTGACCGCGGGAGTTGGTCGCTCAGATGCTCCTCCGGGTTTTGAGAGGAAAATAATACACCTTCTGTCCCAACTTCAGCCTCCAGCACCTAAAAAAGCAACTCAGGAAGAAGAAAACCAAGTTTCAGATGAAGAACCAGATTGGCATGAATCATTACCTTGTATGATGGCAAAGGAATGTGTTGAAGATTCAGCTGACTCTTCAATCCAAGAAGACCAGACGTGCAGCGAGATAAAGATGCCATACATTGATTCAATCATTGAATATGACGCTGCAGCTTTCTTTTGTGAATCTTATTCTGCGTTCGAGACACCAGCCAACACCTACAGAGAAAGGCAAGTTCGAATTCTCCATAAGGTCAAGACTACAGGTCAGTTTCTTATCTCTTGTTCTATTAGAGGAGAAATGTTTAAAAATGTGCTATGTGATTCTGGAGCTTGTCTTAACATGATGTCCAAGGCAATTGCTTTGAGACTTGGTGTTAGACACCTGCGCAGGACTAGAGCAAATATTAGCCTAGCTGATGATTCAAATGCAACACCTCAAGGAATAGCTCATGAAATTCCTTTGAGAATAAGAGATTGCATAGTGCCTGTCGACTTCTACATTGTCGAGACGAGAGACGCAACATATCCAGTAATTCTCGGATGGTCTTTTCTAGCAACTTCCGAAGCTATAATGGACTGGCCAAACCGGAGGATTTCATTTGCTAATATCGACAAAGATGTCTTCACAGAAGCTGTCCCATACAACAGCAAAGCAGGAAAACATTCTGCAACAGGAGAGTTTGAAGAAGAACTTTGGAGTGACGAAGAACCTGCTAGGCAAAGCAAGGAGATGTCGAAAAAGACTTGTCTGAGGACAAGGTCTTCTTCATTGGAATAAGTCACGTCCAACACCAAAAGTCGAGCTAAACGACTTAAAACAAAAGCGCTTTTTGGGAGGCAACCCATTTAGGTATTGATTTCTTTAGGATTTTTCTTTCTTTTTCTTTTGATCCTTTTCTTTTTCTTAGTTTCAGGTGTTTCTTATAAAACAAAAAAGCCAAAAAAATCAAAAAACCCAAAAAGACCAAAAAGAAGGATAGTACCTGACTGCTCGGCCCAGCAGGAACCAAGGAGAAGCAGGAAGAGGCCGCGATATAAGCCCCCGCGGTCGCAAGTGTTCGGACCGCGGGAAACAGCCCTTCGACCGCGGTCGGGTAGTCCTGACCGCGGCCAAGCACCTGGTTGCCGCGGTCGTGCAGCCCCTGACCGCGGCACTTGGTCGTTGAGATCCAAACCCGACCAAAACCACCCCTTTCACCTCATTTCACCTCACCAATCACCCTCCACCTCATTCATCACCTTCCACCACCTTCATCACCACCAACCACCTTCCCAAACCCCTTCGAATGAATCCGGTTCATCTCCACCAGCATCCCGGATCCAGATAAGTTCTCTTTGTCCTTACCAATTCGATTATCTATGCATTTTTCTCATCCAATCTCGACTTGTTTCACACTGAGGACAGTGTGATTTAAGTCTGGGGGAGGATTTCATCCCTTTCTAACCACCTTTCTTTCATGAGTCTTGCATTATCTACATTTTTTGCATTTTCCTTAAAGTTTTTCAAAATCGGTTTTCAAAACAAAATACGTTTTAAAAGGGAATGGTGAACATGAATCAATGATAGTTGACTGTGTGCTTTAGACTGTTCCTAGTGACTTGCTCATTCATGATTTAGGACTAGACTAGGCGGTAGCTAAGCACATTTGAAACGAAGTACCCCAGAGGAATTTAAATGATTTCGATTTAGATGAAGGGATACACTAGCTCTGTTTTATTTGGACTTAATTTGGACTTAATTTTCTCATTGAAGCATTAGACTAGGAAAACGAATCATACATTCAGGACTCCTTTATCCTTTTACCACTCTCTGTTGATCCTGAATGGCTAGTTCATCTTTAGCTAGTTCCCCACGTTAACCAATCCTCTTTAAAACCACATGCACTCTTGTTTCCTATTGTCTTATATGCAGATAAGTGCAAAAACGTCGGAGAGAAAGAGGAACGACACAGTTTTCAGTCACAAAGGACAGAGACCTGCAATTTGCCGGAAAGAGTTCCCGGAAGGATTCAACAAAAGAGGAAGCCCAGTTTGCCTTAGAAAAATCTCAAATTTTGGTACAATCTCGTCCTCTAGTCTCTCTCTCTTTAAAAGGCATTTCCTTTCCAAAAAAAAAAAATAAATAAATAAATCCAAAAATAAGAAAAGAAAGGAAATAAAAGCCTTAGAGAGTCTAGAGAGGTCGAATTTTAAGTCCCAAGGCAACTGGAGTTCGATTTTATGGAGTTTTGGAGATTGTTTTCTGATTCCCGAAAAGAATCTAAGTCTGGGGGAATAACTGTTTACAACAAAAGAGGAAAGATTATGCAACAACATTTGGCAAGAAGAAAGTGACTGAAAACTGTGGTCATCAACATGTCCTTATCTCTCTTGCGGTTTTGCATATTATCTTGCATCCTCCAGATCTTCAGGTAACCCGAAACACTTTAACTCCACCACTTAAATAGCCCTTTAATGCCAAACGCCATCTACCCTGGATGATGTCTTTAATGAGAACTCACTATTGAACTTAATGAATGTAGAGAGCTAGTTGACTGAAATCAAGATTTAAATTGTTTAAGTTTTGCATGACGGAAAAAGTGGACTAGTATCTCTTGTGTTTTGGTGAGAATTTTCTAGACTAAGTTGTGGATTGATGCACTATCTTTGGTCCTAGTTTAGAGTTCATGTCTATGAGATTTGTGCATTTCCTATTTTTGTTTTCATTTAACCAGTTTAGGTTTTTGCTTTGTTTGAGGACAAACAAAGGTTTAAGTCTGGGGGAGTTGATAACACCGTATTTTGACCATTTTTATGGATCGTTTTGAAATACTTTTTCTATGTTTTTAATTGGTTTTAAGTACTTTTATTCTGTTTTTTTAGTATTTGTAGTTCCAAGACTCTTTTCAGGTAACTTAGGGAAAAGCCTAACAAAATGGATAGAAAACCAGATTTCAGCTCAGAGTTAAACCGTCAGAAGTTCACCCATGATTGAAGACCTTCTCACCGTCTGATCCAGCTCAAATTTGTAGACCTTAAAGATGGAAGTATCAGCTTTCCAGTGCACTTTACAGCTTGGCAATCCAACGTTTCAATCAAAAGATACGCGAAGAGCAAGATGTCCCGTAAACCAGCAGGCAAGCACTTCCACCCGCGGCCAGCAAGCATTTTCCCGCGGTCAGGAGCATCCCGACTGCGGCAAACCACCCATTCCCCGCGGTCAGAGCACTCTCGACCGCGGCCATCAACCTCCGAGCCCAAAAAGCCCATTTCTGAAGCCCACATTTGGAGAAACCCTAAGTGACGTCCAGAGAGGTCTTGAGCACTATAAATACATGTCTTAGGAACCCTAAATCGTGTAACCTCAAGACCACCGAAATATTTACTTCATACTTTTTATTGTTTTTGCTTTAGCTTTTAGGGAGAGAGAGATTTGTTCTCTTGAATCCTTGTTCTTTCTTTTTCAATTTCGGTTTCTATTCTACTTCTTAATACTATGTTTTTGATTTCGTTTATTATGTCTGAGTAGTTCTATTGTTGGGATTAAGGGATTTTCGATGGGGATTTATATGTTCGATGAGGATTCCATGAGTTTTTGAGCCGAATCTTAGAACTTTTTCTTCTGAATTCGTTTTTACTGCATGAGAGTAGCGTCATGAACTACAATCTGATCCAGATGCTTGGTGACACGAAAGTGTTCATCAGGTATCAGATCTAGTTTGGGAGAGCAAAAAAAACATAGGAGTGGAAACCTACCTATGGGCGATTTGTGAATTAGGACGAATCTTTAACATAATGCATCTCTTCTCTTCCAGGGCCAGAGTGGAAACCTACTGGTCAGGGTTGAGAGAGATAGTTGTCTATGATCACGACAGTGGCGTATTCATACGTTCGTGACTCCAGTTCGAAAAGTTTAAGCTAAGATCTTACAAAATTTCCTCTCTAGCAATGTTTTGAATCGTTCGTACCCCTGAGAAAACTTCCCTGAAGCCCAACGCCTTTTCTCCATTGATTTACACCGATTTTTCTTTAAGCTTTAGTTCCTTTTTAGTTCATTTTCATTTAAGCATTAGAATATCCGTTTTTATCATTTTTAGTTATTTTCGTTAAGTTTAGTTATTACATCATTTAATTACCGTATTCTCTTTCAATATTTCGTTTTTTACATTTTAAAGACACTACCAAACCCCCACTAAACCGTTTTTGTTCTAGACTTCCTTACTTTAACTTATTTCAAAAGCTTTTTGCAGCAAAAGATCCTCCTTCCCTGTGGATTCGATCCCTAAGTACTACAATCGATCAGCTGTGCACTTGCGGCTATTGATTTCATTTAGGGTAAAACTTGACACCCTCGACACACACCACATCATCCATTAACCCAGTATTGCACTTTTGGAGCTCGACCTTTCAATATTTCATCAAAAACAGGTGAACGATCAAGAACATTACTATCGTTTAAGGTACCTGGAGGTCCAAAAAAGCGGGCTATATCCAAAGATCTTGTGATACTACAGCCTCTAAGACGATTGTCGGTTTTGCTACACCATGGGTATATTGCCCTTTCTAAGCTGTAGGGCAATTTTTCTATACCCAATGCGTACAATCAATGCTTCATATCATACCGAGAAACTCACACATCTCTCCAAAATGGAGTAACCATAGTTCGTAGATCTATAACTTGGAGCTTATACAACCAGATATCAGTAGTTCCACGAGTTAACCTCACTAATAAAAAAAACAAATGTGAGCAATTTAAACCAAGAGTAATAACTACGAATACTCTAAATCAACCAAGCAACCAACACAATAATATATGCCCACATTATTAAAACAATAACTTATCACATAGGTTCATAACTTAGAGGGTAGATAACATACACACACATGATGCTAAATAAAGAATCCTAAAACATTTTTTGTCTGACTACATAGCCTCGAAGGGAACATTAACGACTACACATAGTAGATAGTATTTGCAACTCAGTGCTACTACTTAAACATGTATGAAACAGCTACGAAAACACAAAAAAGAGCAACATCATAAAGCCTTCACCTTGGTTACCAATGTACTCCTTCAGCATGGAGACTTCTCCTTGAAGTCGTCTTACTTCTTGATTTATTTCTCCAAGGGTGGGATCCAAGGCATTGATCTGGTGCCTGTCTACACTGAGTATCAGCTCCCTTTGCTCTCGAAGCCTTGTCTCTACGATTGAGAATTGTTCGGTGACTGCCTCATCCCACCATTGCCACTTATGCTCACTAGTCCCCTACAAACATTGAGTAGTTTTATCAAACTATTTCTTCAAAAATACATAGCAACATCAACAAAAATATAAAAGACAACTAACCTCTTTCAGCCAGTCAGGACAAGTATAATACTTGCGGCCCTATGAGAAAGATTCAAGTATCATCTGCCTTCCGCAGAAGCACTTCTCAGTAATTCCATATGTTGCATCCGCATAAGCTGATCACATGTCCATGTCTGGACCTTCCGATGAAGTATCGCTGTAGCTAATCGACATAATCTGGCCATAAAAAAATTTATCATCAAACTCAGGCAAATCCTAGAGGTTGCTGGTTCGAGTGGCTCTTGGGATGGGACCATATAACATGCTCTGGTACCGGGCCTGAGAGGATGTACGGGGTTAGGCACAGAACCTCTTAGTTATTAAAAAACAAAATATATATATATATATATAATATTTATATATATATATATCATCAAACAATATCAAACAAAGATGAAGAGAAGCAACTACAATCAAAACTATAAAATTCCGACATCAACCATCAAACAAATCAAGACTATAGCGAAGATTATTGACAGAACTAAATGTAATGTATAAGATAACTAAGTTGCGATATGTAATAAAGAAATCCTGAGCACACTAAATATACAAACAAAGAACCAAGGACTATTCCACATTAAGCATAAAGAATAAGTAATCACAGAAAACCAAACATTACATTGACGAAGAGTACCTAGTACAACCGCTATTACATTATTAACCAACATGAAATCATGGATACTGCAAAGAGAAATAATTGACACAACAAAGAATAAGAATATTAAGGTATCCATTAACCCTTCAGACATCAACAGAGAACCGATTAACTCATTAACATCGTGATAAACGCTTTGACAAAGCAAACATAGTACTATTGAATGAAACACAGAAAAACCTAAATCGTCTTCTATAATGGCTAAGATAAAACACACAATGACTTCTAATTGATCGAAATAACCCCAATTCAAACCGAACAAAATAACTCCAAATTTTTCCCCCAATTTGGAAATACCCTAATTTCGTTTTCGGATGAAACACTGTAACATAATTTTTGGTTTCGAATATGGCTACGAATAAACACATAGATACTTATAATTCATCGAACTTAACCCAATTTAAACTCAATCGAAAGAACCCAAAAATTTTGCCGAATTTCCGAAAACTCTAATTTTGATTGCAGAATTAACACACTCAAATCTAATGCAGGAACGAATGGAGGAAGTCTTACCTGGACAAATGAAATGGATCGTCGACTGTCGGTTATGCCTGCCGGATTCGATTCATGGAAGCTCAACGTCGAACAGAATCGTCGGCCGAGAGAACTTGTCGTGAAATAAAAACATGGATAGAAAATGATCGACAAATTAGAAATGCTCGAAATATCAATTAAAAAATAATAAAATGTGTACAAGGTTCCATGTGCTCTAAGAATCCGTGTCTTAAAACTCTTATATAAGAGACGGCTTCTTAGTAATTGGGCTAGTTTTCCTTTTTTAAAAAAAATATTTTGCCTATGGTTTTGGATCAAGAATAGATGTGTCTAGGTACATTTTAAATTTGTGATTTAGGATTTTGTATGAAATGCAAAATGTAAATTGTAAATTATGGACAGGTGAAGTTTTTGTTCATGCCGTAGTCACATAGATCTCTTCATTTTGAAATTGAAATGAATTTTGTTAGTATCAAGATTTTTTTTATTTCTATTTTAACATTGTCTTACGTCACATATAAATATATTACGTAAGAAAAGAAAGGCAAAATGTTATCAAAACAAAAGAGAAATAAAGAATTAGAATAGAATTTTTTTTTTTTTGGAGAAAGAGTTAGAACGTGATAGGTTATGATTACTTTGTAACACATTAGGATCGTTAAGTTCCTCCGTTCCAGGCTTATAACGTGGGATCTGTTGTAGGTGGGCTGAGCACAGCCCCCTTTTCGTAATATTAGCTCGACCCATCACTAAACCTGTGAAGCCCATTGGAATCGAGGCCCATTAAAAGCCCTTTGAGCTGGTAAAACAAGGTCGTTTTACTGTGATGAGCTTTGCTGATATTGAAACCAGCTCCCCATGTCGACGAGGATTAAGCAGCTCACCACCGCGATGTTTAGATAGACGGTCAGTTAGGTCTATCTGCCCGACCGACCAACCTATCCTGACCGAGATGTAACCTAATTCCGTTACTAGAAATGGCCCTGTAACTTTATTTATTATGCTATCCGTAATTAGGAATAAAGACTAAGAGCTCGCAACTCGAAAACTGCAAATACTATCTTTTACCTCGCTAAACGACCTCGTTTAATTAAATCTTATCAAGCTTAACTCTATTAATCAAGAATCCCCGAGCTCACCCCTTGACATTTACTAAAATAACCTCTTGAACAATTGTGAAAAAACAATTGGCGCCCACCGTGGGGCAGAGAGATATCTTTCTACGCACAGAGTAGCTCGATAATGTCAGGAGACCCAGTTAAAGAGATGACTACAGGAAAAGAGACCAATGTATCGTTAACTAATAATCCAGGTACCTCGAATGAAAGCGTGCCAACGTCGACTCCTGCAGAAGGTAATGCATTCCCAACCTCGATAGCATCAGCTACGAATCAGACAACGCCTGTTCGCGCCGATGTCTCGATCATACTCGAAAACATGATAAGTAGAAAGGAAAAAATGAATCGTCAGACTAGTGCCCGCCTTGACGAGCTGGCTGCAGCACAAATTTCATGCCAAGATCAAGTGAATACCCTTCAATCATCTGAATCTCAAGCCCCAGACCGACAAATCAATCAGGAACCCCAACACCTGCAGCGCGACCTGTTTGGAGATTCACCAACCCCACCAACAGCCCGTCCGACCTCGAACGGCGATGAGGAGAACACGTGAACGTCTGACCACGAATTTCGAGGTCAATCTAATAAAATTTCTACACGAGAAGAAGAAATGGAAGAGATGAGAGCGAAATTACAAGCTATGACCTTGCTGGTTCATCAGGCAACTAGTTCGGCTCTAGAAGTCGATCGGGTATTGAAAGAAAGCCAAAGTACCCCATTCACGACTCGGATCACTAATTTCCCGGTGCGTAATCATGTTAAATTCTATCTGCCAACGTATATTGGAAATTCGGACCCAAGTCACTACATGACTGCATTCAGCATCCAAATGGGACAAGCTCGATTTACACCCGAAGAAAAACATGCTGGATATTATCAACTCTTCGTTGAAAACCTGAGCGGTGCAGCTCTTGTCTGGTTTTCAAAACTTAAAACTAACACGATTGATAGCTACCAAGCACTGTCGACAGCCTTTCTCAAGCGATACATGATGTACATACAAGGCGCGGTGTCTAACGCTAACCTTTATCAGATTAAACAAGGGGAGAAGGAATATCTACGCTCCTTCATCAGCAGATTCAATGCGATAGTCTCTCGTGTTACAACAACAGACGAGGCGTCGATACCTGCTTGACCGAGCTATACTCGGTCGAACTATATTTCAGATGCGAACTACAATTGGCTTGATCACAATTTGTTGAGTACGTAGGCAGCCTCTTTCAAGGTACAGCTATAAATAACAATTACTTTTCTCGACAAATCTTGGCTCGATATATTTTACATCAGCATTGTAGCTACGTGTGCGATCTTCAAACACGCATTTCTCTACAATGCAATTTCTTAACAAATCCTGAGGAACAAAAACCTTATGTTTGTAAGAAAATAAGTCGGGGCCAGTCTCGCATGTTTTCTTAAATCGCCCGAATAAATACGTAGAAGACAACCTTCACTATTCAGATACAATTCAAGAAATAAAACTGGATAAGCCGAGTTTTACCTTGCACCTACTGTTATATTAAGCCGAGTTTTACCTCGCAACTATTGTTCTATTAAGCCGAGCACAGACTCGCAAAAGGAAATGGAATACGACAATTCTTTTCTACATCCCAATTATGGTTTGAATAACAAAATAGTATAAGTTCGGAGCGAGCTGTTACTTGAAGAAATAATTTTCATTAGGGACAAAGAAAACGAGGTGCAATAACAACGAAAATGGGAGGATTTATTCCTAAGACTGAACATCGCCTTCAAGATATTCTCGATTCTCATCTTTGTCACCGTGCGAGCCACCATTGGGGTCTCATGAAAACGGTGGGAGCAAGTCACCTTCTTTGAGATCGGCCAGACTGAAGCTTTCCAGTTTCAGTTCACATTCGCGCTTCGTCGCTTCGAGTTCAGCTCTCAGCTCCGCTTCGGTCATCTCTTTCTCCTTCATAAGGCCGAGGCATTCAAGAGGACCTTGAGCTTGAACGAGATCTATCTTCACCTTTTGAATGGCCTCTTGCTCAGTGACGTGGGTTCGCAGCCGATTAAGCGACCCAAATACTTATTCTCAGCCTCCACCCAGATTCGAGTGGTTTCCATCTCAATCTTCTCTTCAGCATGTCGCTTCGCGCGAGCAACCTCGGTAGCGACTGACTTCTCAGCCTGAATCTTTTCCTCGTTAACCAGTTGAAGATTCTTGACTAAGTCTAGATTCTCCAGCTTCATATCCCTGATCTTCCCAGTTAACTCCTTCACCCCGACATCCAACTGCACCGCCCTTTTCTTCATTGTTTGCCAGTTATCTTCGGCAACCCTCCGCTGAGCAAGCGCGACATCGCGTTTGGCCACTGCCTTTTGACCGGCAGTTTGGGCATTCTTCAATCGTGTAGGGGCATTTTGAAGCCAGCGCATGTATTGGCCCTTTGTGCGATTGCAGCTCGCAGTGAACTGAGCAAGAATAGAGGAAATCACCTAAGTCGAGCTCACGAACAACCAACCACAAACATAAATATTGAATATAAACTCCGGACATACCTTAAAGGTGACCTGAGTCTTGACATCACCTTCAGCAATAGATGCAAGGTTCACATCCTGTTGAGGAACGACCTCGGCATGTTCCTGAACAGTCGGCATCTGCTCCGAACGTTCTGATCGAGAAGCGGAAGGGCGTTGATCTTGGCTTCCATTCTTCTTAGCCTTAAGCTTCGCGCAATGCTGGGCGCATTCACTTGAATTGGGGCCATTTCAATCGATCTCTCCCTTGGAAGATTTTCTCTTCTTTAACTAGCTGGAACATAATAGCTTTTAGACTGATATAGAAAATGTGGAAACATCGACAGCAGTTCACTTACCGTTTGTGATGCGGGTGATAGCAGCTTCGACTCTCTGGCAGTGAATGTCGGGCCACTTTTGAATTCCAAAAGATATGAGTCTTTGGAGATTTTCGAAGTAGTTCTCTAGGTATGCGTCAAGGTTAACGTTTCGATCTGCAAAGAGAAGTTGAGATGTTAGTAAGAGATGAAGGAAAACCAAAAGATCGATCGAGCTAACGATCTACCAATGTTTCTGCTCCATTCACTTCTAAAGTTTCTGGTCGTATCAACGACCAGAGACTCATCAACTTTGGCATAAAAGAAGGATGCCTCCCAACTCGGCGTTCTGTTGACGGGGCAAACGAGAGAACAATTCCTCCGAGCCTTAATCTTGTAAGTACCCGGGATTGAGTTATTCCTCTGGACGGTAGTCATCTCCTCGAAGAAGCGCCAGTCGACATTAACCCCGACTTCGCTCCCAAAAAGAAGGGTCGCGACCATAAACCAAATCCCCGCTGGAAGAATCCGCGAGAATGCGATACCTTGTCGGTCGACGTAGTCCGTTAGAAACCTCGGCAAAGGGACCCAAAGGTTACAAAGGCTAACTCAAGCCTCATACAGCGTAACCCAGCCTTCCGGAGCTCGCCATAGACGATCATCAGGACCTGACGATCTAAGCTCGCTGCGAAAACCATATCGTGTCCGCATATCTTCTAGGCGCTGAACCGCCATCTGAGACTTGATATGCACCAAGTGATTTACGTTGTCTCCCTGATGTGTGCTGTCGTGTTGAGGGTTGTCAAGTTTTACCCTAAATGAAATCAATAGCCGCAAGTGCACAGCTGATCGATTGTAGTACTTAGGGATCGAATCCATAGGGAAAGAGGATCTTTCCTGCAAAAGCCTTCGAAAGAAATATAAAGTAAGGAAGTCTAGAACCAAACGGTTTTGTGGGGGGGTTTTGGTGGTGTATTTAAATTGTAAAAACGAAATCTAAAAATAAACTACGGGAATTAAAATGACCTAAGAACTAAACTTAACGAAAACGGGTAAAAATGAGAAAAACGGCTAATCTAATTGCTTAAATGAAAATCGATTAAAAAGGAATGAGAATATTGAACTAAAGCTTGAAATAAAAACGGTGTGAATCTATAAGGAAGAAAGCGTTGGGGTTCAGGGAAGTTTTCTCAGGGGTACGAACGATTTAAAACATTGCTAGAGAGTAAATTTGATAAGATCTTAGCTTAAACTTTTCGAACTGGAGTCACGGACGTATGAATACGCCCCTGTCGTGATCATATACAACTATCTCTCTCAACCCTGACCAGTAGGTTTCCACTCTGGCCCTGGAAAAGAAGAGATGCATTATGTTTAAGACTCGTCAGCATTCACAAATCACCCATAGGTAGGTTTCCACTCCTATGTTTGTTTTGCTCTCCCAAACTAAATCTGACACCGGATTAACACTTTCGTATCACCAAGCATCTGGTGCAGATAGACTGATGAATGTAGATCATTGAAATGCGGTAGAATTGTTTGTTGTAAAATTATTTATGTAATTATTCTCATAATTTTAAATTGATAATCTTTCAGATGATAAAAAAAAAAACAAGAATGGTAAATTTTTATTTCTTCATTATTTCCTTTTTGCCCGTTTTCTTTTCTCTTTTTGTCTCTTTTTTCATGATTTCTTTTTGCACAATTTCCTTTTTTGCTTGATTTCTTTTTGTTTGCTTTTCTAATTTTCTTAGTTTTCCTCTGTCTTGATTTTCTTTTGTATTTAGTATACTTTTTCTTTCGCAAACGAATTTATTCCAACAGTCCCTCTAGATTCGTTTGTCGTAGTTTCCATTTGCTCCCTCTTGCTTGAATCATCTTCATCTGCATATTTTGTTACTTCTTCTTCTTTTATTTCCACTAGGGGAAAACCGCATGACTATGTCCGGATATTGTTTTATTTGTGTTATAATAATATATTTTTAGACCTTGAGTTCGATTATCAATATTCTCTTGCATCTCCATTTGATATAAGATCGGGATGATGGTATGAATGAATCTAAATGACTGGCCGAAGAGCTCTCTTCACTTAGAGAATAGCTCGGATGACTAAAAGATGGAACCTAGACAACTGGCCGAGGGGCTTTCTTTGTCTAGATCGAAGGATGACTGAAAAACAAGTAACCAGGGGATCAATGTGACACCACACAGCTGATGGAGAGGCTATGATAAGTCGGTTGAACTCAAGAACAAAAGGGAATCCACTCAATGCTCAAGAACTCAAAGAAGAGGTGGCTGCTCTTAAGAAAATACCCTCTTTATTGATTTAGGGTAAAAAAAGTTGTGTTGTCCTTCGGCCTTGTCATTCTAGGGTCGAATCTAGACTCAAAAAGGAAAGAAACTTGAGACAGACTCTTTAAAATGTATATAAAAGAAAAGGAAACAATTCTAATTTTTCTGACTCGATTTAAAAGGAATAATAACTACAGGACTTAAAACAAAACCTGCAAAACAAAGAAAAGGGAAACTTGTGAGTTTTAAAACTTAAAATAAGTTAAACACTCACCTTGGTGTTGTTTTGACACACAGTCGTTGGCAGCCTCAATGGAGAAGATCATGTGAACTCCTTGTGTCTTTAGTAGAGTCCTCTCTGTTGTTGGTGTAGACGTGATGCTTGTGTCCTCTTGCTCCTCAAGCTCTTGGCTCCTCTCTAATTGATCTCCATCTTGAATAAGTACCATCTTCTTCTCGGACATTCCCATTGCTACTTGGTTAAGAAGAGGCTGGTCGATGCTAAGTTGATCAATGCTTTTGGTGATGTCTTGTAGGCTGCTTTGATTGATCATGGTGTCCATAGCAGTGTTGAACTCTTCTCTCAGCTTCCTTAGTCCTGACCTTGTCCTCAGTGGGTTCTTCATTGTTGGAAGAGTATCTTTAGGGGCCATGTCCTCATCATTCCTTCCCTCTTGAGAGAGTTCTGGCCTCAGAACTGTTTCACCTGCATAAAAAGGAGAAAGATCAGGAACATTGAAACTTTGTGAAATGTGTAACTCACCTGGCAGGTCTAGTTTGTAGGCGTTGTTGTTGATGCGCTCCAATACTTTGAATGGTCCATTGTCGCGAGGTGTTAGCTTTGATTTCCTTTGTTTGGAAACCTCTCTGACATCATAAGAATCCAAACTCAATCTCCTGGCTCGAAAATGAGCTCCTTTTGGTTCTTGTCAGCTTTCTGCTTGTATCGAGCTGTTTTCATTTCCAAGTTATCCTTGGTCTTTTGATGGAGCTTCTTGATGACCTCGGCTTTGTTTTCTCCATCTTAGTTTGTGAACTTGAATGGTGGCAATGGCTTTAGATCAAGAGGCGTTTCTGGCTTAAATCCATATACAATCTCAAAGGGTGAAAGCTTAGTTCCCAAATAGGTGGCATGGTTATAAGCAAATTCAACATAAAGAATGCAATCTAGCCAATTTTTTAAATTGTTACCGACTGTGGCCCTTAAAAAGGTGAACAAGGTGCGGTTCACCATCTTAGTTTGTCCATCGGTCTGAGGGTGACAAATGGTGGAGAAGAGTAATTTGGTGCCGAGTTTCCTCCACAAATTTCTCCAGAAGTGACTCAAGAATTTTGTGTCTCGGTTTGACACAATGGTGCGAGGTAAACCATGTAGACACACCACCTCCTTGAAGAATAGGTCAGCAGTTTGCGAGGCATCATTTCTTTTGGCACAGGGAATGAAGTGTACCATCTTTAAGAATCGAGCCACCACCACAAAGATTGAATCCTTGTTTCTTATATGTGGCAATCCTAAAACAAAGTCTATTGATATTGATAATACCTGATTTAGACCCATTTTCACCATTGATTTCAAATGCTTTTTCAAAGGTTTTAATCAGTTTTAAGAAATTTTATTATGACTTGCATGTATTTGTAATTTCAAAGCTCTTTTCAGGAAACTTAGGGAAAATGGTGGCAAAATGGAAGAAATCAATTTTTTCAGCTTAGAGTCAGACCGTCAGAAGTTCAGCCTCAAATGAAGACTTTTCTCACCGTCTGATCCAGCTCAAATTTGGAGAAAATCAAGAGTAGACAACCAGGTTTCCATATCACTTTACATCACAAAGATCCAACGGTGCAATCAAAAGATACATGGAGAACAAGTTAACCCAGTTTACCGGTCCCGGAAGACTCTCACCCCCGGGAAAACCATGTTTTACCTGCCCTGGAAGACTCTCGCCCCCGGTGGACCTTAGGACGAGCCACAAGGCCCAACATCTAAGCCCACTTTGCCATTCCTCTTCAGAGAAGCCCTAAATGAGACCTGGAAGACCTTAGGACCTAAAAATACATTTCTTAGCAGCCCTAAACGGGTGTGTGCTCCTGTAATGAGATTTTGAGTCACCAAACTCTTTTTTTCTAGGGTTACATGATGGAGATGGGGATTCTTCCCCAGATCCATTTTTCTTTCTCTTTTTTATATTATTAACTTTTCTGTTTCATTCTTTTATATTCTTCTATGTCTTTTATCATTTCTTGCATCATGTAGATTTGTCCCAGAGAGTCAAGTTGTTTGAAGATTTCGATAGATATACATATCGATTAGGATTTCTATAGTTCTAAACCATATTCTGGATCACATCTCTTCTAAGTTGTTCATATTGCATGAGAGTAGATTCATGACCTATTCTCTGAGCCTAGGATCGATCAGAGCCATGAGAGTTTTGTATCAGATCATCCATACCTATCTTCAGAAGAACATAGTTGATATGCTCATAATTTGCATCATTTAGGTTGTATAATTTATTCCATATCATGTTTTATTTCATGCATTTTAGGCCTTTAGGTGTTGTTTTAGGGCTTAGGGGTTGCATTAGGTCCCAGTGACTCTTTGCATGGTTTGGAGTGTTTATCAGGTGTATTTGGAGCTATTTGGAGCTGAAAAGGTGAAACCAGGAAAAAAAATGGTGATCAGGGCTTTAAAAATGCTGAAAACAGCCTTTTGGAGGTTCTCGGCGCTAGCCTGTACCGCAGAAAGCTTTTTCTCGGCGATTTTCATGTACCGCGCGTGGATTTCTCGGCCAAAATGCGTACCGGCTGGTTAAGTTTCTCGGCCAAAATCTCGGGAGCAGATACATCTCAGAAATCACGTTACCGGAAGGTCTTGCCGTCCGATTCAGCTGTAAGGGTCTTCATGAAAGTTTGAGATAATTGAGTCAAGAGCACAGAACAGTTCGAATCAGGGCATTTTGAGCACGAAGCAGAAAGATACGGCCATCAGAAGACAGACATATCTCGCGTCCATTCCGGAGCAATCCGATAAGTCTGAAAGATTACCTGTCCGGGGAGTTTTAACGTCGGGAAAGCGGCCGATTCGTGCCTTAACTGCACCTTCTGGTACCGATTAGTGCCTGTACTTTGTTGTTGTGCCTACTTTCCAGAAGGTGCAGTTGAGGCACGAATCAGTACCAAAAGGTGCAGTTGAGGCACGAATCGGCCGCTTTTCCTTTTAACGTCCGATTCAGTTTACAGGATCTTCAGAAAAATTGGAGATGAGCAGGTCACGGATCCAGAACAGGTGGAATTATTGGATTTGGACTCGTGATCTGAGAGTTAAGCTCACCAGAAGACATACCTGTCTCGCGACAGTTTCAAGACTGATCCGATGAGTCACAAAGATTGTGTGGGACGATGACTTTCCATTCTGATTAAGTTGCCGGGGCCTTCATCAAGATTCAATGGGAAGGAGTCTAGTTTCAGGAACACTTAGAATCAGACGATTTTGAGCCGTGAACTGGGAGATATCACCATCGGAAGGAACACATGTCTCGCGGCCCGATCAAGACTCACATGATGCGCCTCAAAGAACCCACGAGAAAGGGGCTTTGCCAACGTCAAACGGGGTTGAGCCCTTCAGCAAACTTGGAGCTGAGGACGTCATCTGGTTCGTGGAGTTAGAAGATCAAGGTTCGGACCTGTGAGAAAAGAGTTATGAAAGAATTGGTGCAGGCGGTTTACATTCATACCAAGAAGAAACACCGACCAAAATCTGGTCGATATTACCTTGGAACCTTGACTTTTTTGGCTGGCTTTTGGAAGCTAAAAAGCTGAGGGATTGTCGAGATGCTGCACCGACTGAATCCTGCTCGGTATTGATCCCCTGAAGCTACTCTTTGTGCCGCACCGAGGTGAGTTCAGCCGGTGTAGTGTCTCGGTGTCGGTGTAACCAGCTTCAAAAAGCCGAAGAAATATCAAGGTCCTGCACCGAGCAAAATCTGGTCGATACATTCTCGAACCAAGACGTTTTTATGGGCCTTTTTGGGACCAATATCTAGTTTGTTCTAGGTTGGCCCATCAAGAAACCCTACCTATATATATGTTTTAGGCATTATCCAGCAGATTAAGCTTTATTCTCTTTGTTTCTTTGCCTCTTTAGTGTAAAAACGGGTTTGATCAAGAGATATCTAGCAGATTTAATCATCTTAAAGCTGTTTCTTATCATTTTTTCATCTCATCTGTACTTCTAATCATGATTAACATCACCTCTTGCAAAGGAAATGGTGTGTTCATCATGATTAGTGAGTAGTCTTCTTTAAAGCTTCTAGGTGTGTAGATTTAAGGTGCTTAGATGTAGATTAATGATTGTTTAAGCTTATATTCTCTTCTCCTTTCCTTAGTTAGCTGATCCTAATGCTAGATCCTTGCACATCACTTGGGTCTAGAATCTGGGTTTTTCATGCACCAAAAGTGTTTGATGAAATGCCTGAATGAAAGCTCACTAAGGGTTTATGCATTAATGTCATGATGATGTTTGTTAATTGCATAAATGACATAATAGAGTTGATTCTTAATACTTACTAGTTCATATTTCACAAATGGGAATTTGGTTTGAAAATGGATTAGTATAGAGATTAATACCTTCAAGAGAGGATTAGTCTAGCTTTAAACTCTAAGTTGATTGGATTAGAGATCATGTGATTGCTTGCTATGTCTTTCTGTATAAGATTCAGTCTTTCTTTGTTAAAGATTGTTTGGTCACTAATTAGGCTTGAAACATTATGCTTGTTGATTGCTTGGTTATCTCTAATGGCTGTTAGACTTGATTAGGTGATTTGCAAAGGGATTTCTGTCATGAGAGTGGATTAATCTGATTAAGAAGCCTAGACTAAAGAGTAGCAAGTGTTGCATTATTGTTTAGCATCATTAGTTTACATTGAAAGCACCCTAATCAATGACCACACCTAGAGGCTTAGTTTTTTCATCTTGTTATCATTCACTTGTCATTTGCTATCACTTGTTTCTTGCTTTTGATCATTTGCTAGTATTAATCTTGTTTAGTTTCTTGTTTTAATCATTAGTACAAACCAAACCTCACTTGTTTGCTTGAATTAAGAATCAGATCATATAGTCTAGTGTCTAGCTTCCACATTCTCAAAAATGTGTCTGTATCTCCAGTTATATGGGCGAGAGACCAATATGTCGTTTATTGTAACTGAGAATTCAAAACGTAGTTGTGCCTGTATCTCCAGTTATACTCATCATCCACATAGTTGTACTTTTGGTGGATATACTGTATTCGCAGTAATACTGAATTTTAAATAAAATATTCTGGTTATAGGCTTCATTATTGGTTATAAAATCAATTTATCAACGTGTTCATCAAACAAAAATCGAGGAAAAGTATGATACGTATTCTTTCCATCATTGATGGCCTAAGCTTGACAATGTGACTATAGAAGCATTAGACACTTAAAGTGTCGGGTGTGGTGAGATACTGAGATTCATATTATTTCTTCATTATTTTCAGTATTTTAAAACTCTGGTTTGTAGTCCCTGATAATTATTAGCATGAAACGACCATATTTTAAAATCCTGATTATTATCGTTGTCGTATTTTGACATCTTCAAATTATTAAATAGGTTTAAATTAGTTTATTAGTGGTTAAGGTTTGGTTAACCTCTTGTAATACGACGTCACATGGAAACAGATCTCTTTTAATCTTATTTTATATTATTATAATAATATTCTACATGAAACATGGAGATGTGTTCAGGTAAAGAACACATGTCGTAACTCACGTGTGGCCAACACAATTTTTTTTATTATGGACACATGTCATTTATTGTAACTGGTAATTCAAAACGTAGTTGTGTCTGTATTTCCAGTTATACTCATCATCCACATAGTTGACTTTTGGTGGATATACCATATTCGTGGTAATACTGAATTTTAAATAAAATATTCTGGTTATACGCTTCATTATTGGTTATAAAATTAATTTATCAACGTGTTCATCAAACAAAATTCGAGGAAAAGTATGATATGTATTCTTTCCATCATTGATGGCCTAAGTTTGACAATGTGACTATAGAAGCATAAGACACTTAAGTGTTGGGTGTAGTGAGATTCGTATTATTTTTTCATTATTTTTCAGTATTTTTAAACCCTGGTTCGTAGTCACTAATAAGTATTAGCATGAAACAACCATATTTTAAAATACTGATTATTATCGTGGTCGTATTTTGACATCTTCAAATTATAAAATCGGTTTAAATTGGTTTATTGGTGGTTAAAGGTTGGTTAACCTCTTGTAAAACGATGTCACATGGAAACGGGTCTCCTTTAATCTTATTTTCTATTATTATAATAATATTATACCTAACACAAGATCACCTTTCTCCTGTTCCGAGGAACATTCCATCGAGTTTTAAACTTTTACACAACATTCTCTGATCTCAAAGTGTGACTTAGCTACTTTCACTTTTGCTTTTACACAACATTCTCGCTCTTGCTTCTCCTCTCCATTTCACAGTTATTTGTGTTTGACAGAAGAAAAAAGTTCCGTACTAAACATTATAACTAGAGTCAAAACTAAACATTTACATTGTTGATACACTTAAAAGATATACATCATTTTATTTTATTTTTTAGCATTGTTTACAAATAGTTTACAAGAAAATAAATAGTCTAAGTAACAACAAACACTTCGATTTTACATTGAACTTTTTCTGAGAACATCAAAGAACATCAAATATTTGAGAGAGAGAACAATAGAGAAGAACAGTGAGAGTATCAATTTGGCCACTCCTTCGCAAACCTCCTGATAATTTGACTGAATTTTGCCGCCTACATTGTCCAGTAGCAAGTATCGCACATATTGGTGGGTTCCTCCATGTATCCGTTTATAACAAGACAACTGTGGGGTAAGTCCATGTTTCCGCAGTGCAAGTTACAAGCTTTGTGAAAAACCAAAGTAACATTTTCTTCAAACACTTGCGGAGGGTTAGCGTTGGAACCCCTCGGGTTTGAATGTTCCATTGTTCGAAGCATTTGTACTGCCTCCGCCCGGGTAATATCTGTCACAGATGTTAAGCTCACTTCGCATCTGGACATGATGAAGACAAGCATTTTGTGGCTGTATTTAACCATAGAACATCCCGCTTCTGCTGACTCCTTAATCATAGCCATCCCTGCCTCGATATTACGTTCGTAGAAAATAATTAAAAGACCTTTGTTCAATAAAGCCGTTGGATTACCTGCTGCCAAACATCTGTCCATAAACATTCTCATCCATGCCATATCAAAGAACCAAGGTGTTGGCACAATTAACAGATCCACGCTCCGTAGGAAAATTGGATCTTTGGAGATTTTGTTAAATCCCTAAGGGCCAGTTTAGCAGAATAGTAATCTCCTACGAAATTACTGATTATATTCTTTAGTATTTCGGTTTTCATCTCGATGGGAAAATTAGAAATCCCTATTTGTTTTACCATAGGAGAGGAAATGTGTTTCAGATACTTCTTGGGTCTATGTTAAATAAAAGAGGACATAACTCTTCGAGTTGCCGGTGGAGCGAAACGACATGTTGTTTGTAATCCCCATTGTATTCCTATTTTCACTTATTCACTTTTACCAAGTAATTCCGAGTAAAACAATAAAATTTTCAAAAATAGTCTCATGTAGTTGTACCAAGTAATTCCAAGTAAAACATAACATTTCCAAATACAATAGTCGATTGTTGTTGTACCAAGTAATTCTGAGTAAAACAATAGAATTGTGTTTCGTTGTCCGTCCAGTAACACATTGTGTTTTGTACCAGGATTCACCTGCTCTAGCATGTACAAATACGAGTATATATCTCTATAGCTGTCTTCAGGATAACCACGAATCAGAGATTTAGCTTGTTGTATTCCTCTCCATGCGGTAGAGTATGACACACTCACATAAACATTATTTTTAACCATAACCATGACAGCGTGAGGAGTTGGTGTATCTAATCGACCAGTATACGCTTCTTTAACAACAGATGCAACTAATCCTGGTGCTCCTTTTCTTTGTTTGCTGTTTGTACTCGCACTAACCCGAGAACAACTATGCATCTTCCGGTATACTGTAACAGAAAAACAGGGTGTATTCACATCCTTCCAAGCTCGTAAATACCAATTACAATCTGTTTCACCGCATTTCACCACGTATTACTTCTTATCTGAATTCTTTATATTCAGACCAAAACAATTCTGATGTGAAGCTCTATACAATAAATCTATCAAATCTTGTTAACATGCAAATTGTTGCCCTACTATCAGATTCATACCATCATCTCATTCAAAATATTGTGTTTCTACTTCAGCACGGGGACCATCATCAAAATCAAACCGACTGTATTCTTCCTCCTCGTTATCAGACTTCGCTTTACCATCATCTACTTCATTTCCATCATCTACTCCATTACCATCATCTACTCCATTGCCATCATCTACTCCATTGTCACGTGATACATCATTACCACCTTCTCCATTGTCACGTGTTACATCATCACCATCTTTTCCCCCGTCAACATCATCATCATCAGCTTCCTCTATCACCAGGACATTCTGTTGATATTGTTCTACTGAACAGTTGCATGTTTAAATAGCAAGTACACCATTATTTAATCCACTATTACCTAAACGTAACCCCCTGTAATTGATATCAACTGAACTTACACTCTCAACTCTAGAAAATTCCTCTCCAACATCAACACCTTTGATGACCTCTACATGAATAATACTTCTGCGTCCCTCTTTATCCAATGAGGTCAGGAATACAGCTGGGTACATTGTCATTCGAAATATAGAATTGTCTCTGAGTTTCACTAGTACCGGAATGTAACTCAATTTCAGCTTACTTGAAGATTCGACAATTCCAACATTCGTACATATCTTATCCACTAAACCAGAATAAGTAATCTCCTCCAAACTTGATGATTTAAACATTACACCATACATGGAAGCTGGTGCTGAAATCCATTTATCCTCCGAAGTTGAATAATATCCCCCATAATCAAAATATATGTTCGTAATCATTATCACCTGCAAAAATAACAGATACACCATACTCAACTGCATAAAAATTGGAGTTTTCAGTTGTATGTAAATGATACCATGTTTCGAGTTGTTTCCAGCTGTACGCAAGTGATACCAATTGTTACTTTCTCTTGCCCTCCTCTCATAATTGTCAACTCCGGGAAAGTACTCTAATCTAACTCCCATTTACTGCGGTATAACATCTAAACCTCCAATCCACTAAATACACATCCGATTAGCAACCAATCACCATTTCCATAGTCTACAATTCCCTATTCAATAATCGAATTTAATCCCCAATAATGGTTCTAGGGAAACGACTTCCCAAAATCAAAACGAGATAAGAAAATCCAACCACATAAATGTCTCGATTAGCCTTCAATGTCGGATCAGTGCAGCAAAATGTCAAGAAGGACCTGACGATCTCTCGTTCTCTTGTTCTCTCTGTCGCGATCGCTGGGAGAGGAAGCTGGTCAAAGATGGTTTCAAGATGGTCCTCCCGACAAAGCCTGTTCCTGATTGGATAAGTTTTTCGCGCCTAATATTTGTCTCCACGCTCCTGATTGGTCAATTTTTTAGAAGATCGTTTCTGATTGGCTAGTTGTGCTTATATCTCATTGGCCGAAATTTGGTAAGCCTCTCTTGATTGGTTCATCTACGCTTAATTATCATTGGCCGAATTTCTATTTCTAATTTTCTTCTATAGAAAATTAGAAAGACTAATTGGACATTTCCAAGCTCATTAGAAAGTAAGGGACCTGCGAGAGATACGAGAGAATGAAAGAGTATACGAAAGAATAAATAATTCCTCAAAGGAGTCTTTTAGATTATTCCTCTTGTTAGTCGTTTGTTCATATGTTCGCAAAACATATTAGATATTTCCTTCCAAGTCTTAGCAACATTCGTTAGTGAAAATGATGCAAAGAGATCTTCGACATCCAGATGTAAGACACGCTAAACCGGGTACTAAATAACTTGACTTGCACTCTACGTCCAAAAGATCTCTTAAACGACTCCTGAAAGGAAAAAAAAGGGTGAGCATTTTAGAAATACTCAGTGAGAACAATGTTACATGTCCACTTAATCTATACAAAGAATTAAACATACACATATGTCTACTTAACCTAAGCTAGACACATAGCAATCATAAAGCTTTCACAAGTACACAGAAACCTAGCACACAAATTTCCACTCACGAGAACGTCACACTATAAATCTGTTTAAATCTGGTGACTCGTCAGCCACAAATCTCACAGGCCCATCAGCACCTGAGCTGGCCATATTTCCTCTGTGTATAGTCTAGACATAGTCCCACTTTGCAAAACGTCCTTCAAAAAAACCAGCAAACAATCAATCATGCTATCGAACGCGTCTAAACTAACACCATTCAACAATACATACATCTGTTTTCAATCAATCATCCATATTCATTTTAATTAGAAATCAATCTATAGTTTTAGTTTCAACACACATATAATAACTATGTCTAAGTTAACCTATAGATCTACAAGTCCCGCCTCACTTTTGCATTGTGATTGAAGTTACAATGGGTTGGAAGAACTGGTTGGCATAGGCGTCACAAAGTCTCAGAAAGGAGATCGGAAGTTAGATCTGAAAAGATGGATTCAAGAGCTTCTCAGCAGTATGTTGATCGTCTTCTCGAGATTCTTATATCGCGAGCAAAACTCTTCATAAATCGGCTGCTCGCGGATCCTATCTGTGCGGATACGCATCGGAAAAACATTCATAACTTTCACCACCAATCTTCAATAAAACCAAACTTTGTCTTTCAAGAAAGCTAAGACTCGGGGCCTTCTAAAGATATGTAAATCGACACGTAGCTCCTCACGGATTGCCGGGAAATCATCCTGCAAAGTGGTGGCAGTGGCTAGAGTTTTTGGTGGTGAAGAGAAAATTGAGCAAGGCTTCGCAGGAAATGTTTCTGATGCTTCTTTCCTCTGAAATAACACCTTTATATAGGGGAGAGGACTAGGTTTAGGTTTAGAGCTTTACAGAGGTAAATAAGGAAGATGGACTTAAGAATTTTCTGCTGAATTTAGTACAATAGGTTGGAGAGAAAAAAAAAGTTTTCTTATTTATTTACTCTTCTAGATAAAATAGATTAATTACGCATGAACTACAAACAACTTTACACCAATAAGTATTAAAAATCCAGTTATTTACTGGAAATGTAACTTTAAATATATATTTGGTTAGACAAGTGAACCAAAAAACATTATTTTCTTTATCTATATTTTAATAAGATCACAATTAGATATGATGAAATGCGATGATTATATTTTTAAATAAGAAATTAAATGAAATAATACCAAAAACTAAGACTGAGAAATATAACACCCTATTTAAAAAGCTACCCTAAGTAACATTCATTAATGAGAAAATAACCATTTGATGCGTGTCAACTGCGTGAGTGAACAAGTTTTACCCTTAACAAAAACAAATGAAAACCGCAAATGCACAGCTAATCAGTTGTAGTATTTAGGGATCGAATCCACAGAGATGTGTGTGCCTGGTATTCTTCTATGATTTCTAACTTTATGTCTAGACTAGATTGGTTTTAGAGGTTGGTTATTTGTCACGGATTAAATTAAAATAAAAGAAAGCAAATAAATCTATCCTAAGGAACAAGTAGAAAAATCGAATGGAAAGCAAATAAATCAAGCAAAATATCAAACTAAAGCAATTGAAATGCAGTTCTAAATAAGCAAGTAAAAATCGATTGGTTTGTAAACTATTGATTGCGGTTTGTAAACGGGGTTGGTCGGTTTTCGTTTTACTAAGCTTCAGGTGTTAAATTTATAACTCCTAAATGTCTGCAAGTGCACAGATGTGCGCTGTAGTACTTAGGGTATCGATTCACAGAGACTTAGTTGTTTCAGTACGAATTCACGGCAAAGCCTAAATCAGATTAGAACTAAACAGGTTTGGGTTTTGGGTTTTGGTTGTCACTAAATCTAAACTAGAAAGCAAAGCAAGTAAAAGCAAAGAAAAACGAAAGCAAGTGAAAGCAAGTAAAAAGCGATTATGAATGAAAGCAGGTAACAAGCGAATAAAAGCAGAATGGAAATCTAAGGTTGTAAGCAATGAAAGAAAAACGTTAGGCATCAAGGGGTTTTGCAGGGGTTCATGGTCTATGCTAGGTCGAATTTAAACAAGTGATAAAGGTAATCAACTACGTATGTTCTAGAACTCGAGGCACGGAAGTATGAATAGCCTACTTTCGCAGCACTAAACAACTATCTCTCGCAACCCTGATCAGTAGGTTTCCACTCTGATCCTGGAAGGGAGAAGATGCAATAGCAGAACAAGACTCATCAACATTCACACCTCAACTACAGGTAGGTTTCCACTCCTATAGAATTATTGCTCGTTTCACCCTAGTTCAGACAATCAATGAAAACTTTCGCAACATATCATATCAGATCGGCTTCTAAGTGGCCAGCAGAGAATCACGCAGTAAGATTAAAGGCAAACGAAGAACATCTAGAAGATTATAAATCCTAAATCTATCGATTCATAAGCAAAGACAGATGAAATTCCCTTTGAACAATCCCTTTAAACCCAACTGGGTAACTATTCAAACATATTTTAACAAAGCATCATAGAGTATTGAAAGTGCAGGAAATTAAAGAAAAGAAGAGGGAAGAAGAACGAAGAACGGAGAAGCAGATGGAGGTGCGATGTCTTCCTCCAGCGGTGGCTCCTCCTTCAAGCGGCGGCCTCTAGGGTTTGTGAAGCACCCACACGAATTCTCTCTCTATTTTTATCTTATGTCGTCTCCACACCTTTAGGAATGATCTAAAGGGGGTATTTATAGCTTCCGGGGTGGTTCTGGACACTTAGGGCTTCAAAAATAACGAAAGGAATTGATCTGGGCTTTAGTTAAGTCGTCTGGAAAGTGAACGACCAAGTTCCGCGGTCGCGGTGGCTCTACCCGCGGGAAAATGGGTGTTGGCCGCGGTCCCGGCACCTGGCTCTCTTCTGGAATTGTATTTTCTATCATTCTTGCATCGGGATTATCTGAAGATCTAACCGTTGGATTGTCCCCAAACCAAGTTCATTAGAAAGCTGGTTGGATCCTCTATGTTGTCTCAACTTTTGGGGGTGATCGGACGGTGAGAAGGTCTTCGTCGCTTATCATACTTCTGATGGTCTGCATTTATTCAAAATTGCTCATTTGTTCCAAATTGCATATCTTTTGCCCAAGTTTCCTGTAAATTCTTTTGAAACTCTAAAACATTGAAAACATATTAAAAACCTTTGAAAACAGAGTTAAAACACATGTATAAGACATAATAATGATCCATAAAAGTGGTCAAAATACGGTGTTATCAACTCCCCCAGGCTTACCTTTTTGTTTGTCCTCAAACAAACTTAAGTCAGGAAAGAAATTTTTGAAAATCGCAGGAACTAAACAATATCTCAGTGACCGTCCTTCTAAACCATAACTTATCGTGAAACATCTATTTGGATCTAGTCTAGAAAATTCTCACCAAAGTACAAGCAAACTAGTCCGTTAATCCGTCATGCGAAAATCTACACACTTAGATCTAACTTCCAGTCAACTAGCTCTCTACATTCATTAAGTATATTGTGAATTCTCATCAAAGACATTATTCAGGGTAGACGGTGTTTGGTATTAAGGCTATTTAAGTAGTGGAGTTTAAGTGTTTAGGGTTACCTGAAGAATATGGAGGATGCAAGATATTATGCAAAACCGCAAGAGAGAGAAGGACCTGTTGGTGATCGCTAATTTTCAGTCACTTCTCCTTTGCCAAATGTTGTTGCATAATCTTCCTCCTTTGATGTAAACAGCTGTTCCCCCAGACTTAGATCTTTTCCGGGAATCATAAAGATAATCTCCAAAGAGTGGTAAAAGGGTAAAGGAGTCCTGAATGTATGATTCGTTTCCCTGATCTAATGCTTTAATGAGAAAATTAAGTCAAAATTAAGTCCAGATAAAATGAGCTAGTATATCCTGTCAGAAAAATTCTCCATGAATAGAAGTCCTCTGGTGGGGTTTCGTAATGCAAGTATTCTAGCTACCGCCTAGTCTAGGCCTAAATAACAAAAAAGCAAAAAACGAGGAAATAGCGTAGAAGCACACTAGTCTAATTTATCATAGTAATGTTTATTGTGTTCCTGGTTTGAAAACTTTTGAAAAAAATTTTGAAAACGATTTTTGAAAAATTTTATGAAAAACATTTTGAAAAACCTTTTTTTTTTTGTTTGAAAAATTTTATGTGTCCAAAACAAACTCAAAACAAATCAAATTTCATTAGTAACGGATGAACATCCTCCCCCAGACTTATTTCACAGTGTCCTCAGTGTGATAAATCTTGGAAAGAATGGTAAAGAAAATAGAAAAGTTGAAATGTTTAAGAGTACTTATCGTGCTGGAGAGTGCTGCTCGTCTTTTTGTGTTTGTTCTTCCTTAAATAAAACCTGAAATTAATTCAAACAGAAACAAAGCAATGGAAATAGAAAAAAAAAAGTCACAGGGAAATAAATAAAATACCAAGTGGGTTGCCTCCCACTAAGCGCTTGTTTCAAGTCATTAGCTTGACATTGTTGCTCGATTAGACTTAACCGGGGTCGTGACACTCCTTGACTTCATCATTGGCCAATGATGGATCAATCAAAAACATCACTTCTCTTTTGTCTTCTCTTTCTTCAGCCAGATATGGCTTTACACGCTGTCTATTCACTGTAAAAGAGTTTCCAATTTTGTCCCACAGGATGATGGCTCCGTATGGCTTGACTTTCTTTATCGTGAAGGGTCCTGACCATCTTGAACGTAATTTTCCTGGAAAAAACTTAAGAGGAGAATTGAACATAAGAACATCGTTAGGAGCAAAAGTTCTATGAATAATCTTCTTATCATGATATGCCTTAGTCTGCTCCTTGTAGATCTTCGAGTTTTCGTAAGCATTGTGTCGGATTTCTTCTAACTCGCGAAGTTGAAGTAGCCTTCTTTCTCTAGCTGTCTTCAGATTATTGTTCATCTCCTTAATAGCCCATTGCGCTTTATACTCAAGTTCTACTGTAAGGTGGCATTCTTTTCCATAAATCAGGTTGAATGGTGTTGTTCCTAATGGTGTCTTGAATGCTGTTCGATATGCCCATAATGCGTCGTCAAGCTTTGTATACCAATCCTTGCGATGAACTGCAGTTGTTTTCGCCGAAATCGACCTGATTTCTCTGTTTGAGATTTCTACTTGACCACTTGTTTAGGGATGGTATGAAGAAGCAACTTTATGTGTACCTGCATTTTTCTAAGAAGATTCTCGAAAACTCTGTTGATGAAATGCGATCCTCCGTCGCTTATTACAATTCTAGGAACTCCAAAACGCGGGAATATAACAGACTTAAACAGCTTCATGACAACCTTTGCATCATTGGTGGGGCTAGCGACAGCTTCAACCCATTTAGAGACGTAGTCTACTGCTACTAAGATGTATTGGTTTCCGAAAGAAGTAGGAAAGGGTCCCATAAAATCTATTCCCCAGACATCGAAAATTTCGACTTCGAGAATAAAATTTTGAGGCATCTCATTCCTTTTGCTTATGTTGCCTATCCTTTGGCATTTATCACATCGCGATATATAAGCTTGAGTATCTTTGAACAAAGTAGGCCACCAAAAACCTGCTTGTAAGATCTTTGAAGCGGTTTTGAAGGTTGCAAAATGTCCTGCATAAGACGAGCTATGGTATCCGAATAAAATTCCTTCCATCTCTTCTTCAGCCACGCATCTTCGGAATAACCCATCAGCACATCTCTTATAGAGATAAGGTTCATCCCAAAAATAATGTCTTACGTCTTTCAGAAACTTTTTCTTCCTATAACCAAAGAATTGTGGTGGTTCTACGTCAGCTTCTAGATAATTTGATATGTGCCTAAACCATGGGGTGTTGAAAGCTTCTGCTCGTCGCATGAGTGGACGTGGTGGTGCGGTATTGGCATTGGTTGGGGTGGTATCTATTGCATAGATGTTTTCTTCCGGCAAACTATCATTTAGAGGCAATCTTTCTTCAACTCGAATTCGTGAAAGATGGTCTGCAACTCCATTATCTGCGCCTTTTCGATCTCGAATTTCGATGTCAAATTCTTGCAGTAGGAGGATCCATCTTATCAACCTCGGTTTAGCGTCTTTCTTAGACATTAAATAATTGATTGCAACATGATCAGTATGAATTATGACCTTAGATCCTACAAGATAAGAACGGAATTTCTCAAATGCAAATACGACAGCTAGAAGTTCTTTCTCTGTTGTTGCAAAATTGCATTGAGCTTCGTCTAGAGTTCTGCTTGCGTAGTAGATTACGTGCAGTTTCTTATCTTTTCATTGGCTAAGCACTGCTCCGACTGCATAGTCACTTGCATCGCACATGCTTTCGAATGGGAGTTCCCAATCAGGTGCTTGCACGACTGGCGCGGAGACAAGGTCTTGTTTGATCTTATGAAACGTGGCTAAGCACTCATCATCGAACTCGAAGTTCGTTTCCTTGCAAAGCAAACGCGTAAGAGGTCTAGCTATTTGAGAAAAATCTTTTATGAATCGCCTATAGAATCCTGCGTGTCCTAAGAAACTACGGATGCCTTTTACGTTTGTGGGGGGTTGTAGGCTAGTCATGACTTCGATTTTAGCTTTGTCAACTTCAATACCTTTTCTGGAAATTCTGTGCTCAAGCACGATTCCGTCTCGTACCATGAAGTGACATTTTTCCCAATTTAATACTAAGTGCTTATCTTCACATCTTTGCAGAACTTTACCAAGGTTGCCTAAGCATTTTTCAAAAGAAGATCCATAGACAGAGAAATCATCCATGAATAATCTCATGAAATCTTCAATAAAGTCTGTGAAGATCGACATCATGCACCGCTGGAAGGTAGCAGGTGCATTACACAGTCCAAAAGGCATACGTCGGTAAGCGAACGTGCCATATGGACAAGTGAATGTTGTTTTTTCTTGATCCTCCGGGCGAATAGGAATTTGGAAAAATCCGGAGTATCCATCAAGGAAGCAATAGTAGGGGTGATTAGCTAATCTTTCTAGCATTTGATCTATGAATGGAAGTGGAAAATGATCTTTCCTAGTTGCTGCGTTCAGTTTCCGGTAATCGATACACATACGATGTCCAGTTACTGTTCTTGTAGCGATCATTTCATCTTTATCATTTTTAATGACAGTGACTCCTCCTTTCTTCGGAACAACATGAACTGGGCTAACCCAAGTGCTATCTGAGATAGGAAAGATTATTCCGGCTTCTAAAAGCTTCATAATCTCCTTCTTGACAACATCCATGAGATTAGGGTTCAGTCTCCTTTGACTTTCGATTAAGTTTTTAGCATTATCCTCTAGATTTATCTTGTGCATACAAAGATCTGGAGAGATTCCAGGTATGTCATCAAGTGAATATCCTAAGGCTTTTCTATGCTTTTTCAGCTCAGTCAACAGCATTGTGGTTTCTTCTTCTGTCAAACCAGAGTTTATTTTGACAGGATAAGTAGAATTTGGTCCAAGGAAAGCGTACTTAAGTCCGACGGGAAGAGGTTTAAGCTCGACTTTAGGGGCTTTAAGCTCGCTCCAAGGATCATTAATTGCTGCAGCAGTGTCTTTAGGAGGTGTAGGAATGTTTGTTTGGTCCTTAAGATCTAGATAGTTTAGAGGTTTCCTATAAGTTTCGGATTTATCAAGCATACGTGCACATTCACTTGAAATTTCTTCAAGGAAATTGCGTTCGTCTTTTGCGGATGAAAGCGTGACACTTAAAGGGTCGTCTAGAAGCAGATCTTCATAGACTTCCTCAACAATTCCGTCTAACTCATCAACCCAACAAATTTTGCCATCCAGAGTCGGTTTATCGAAACTTTTGTTCATGTCAAACTGCATAACTAGGCCAGCTAGATGAAGGTCAATTTTTCCTTCAGGAACATTGATTATAGCTCCAACTGTAGATAGAAATGGTCTTCCAAGAATAAGGGGATCCTTAGGTTCTCTTTCTTTTTCCTTACCCTTTTCCTCATCTTCGGGATCTTTAGGAAATTCAGGCTCTTTGTAAGCTAATCCACTCCTAAGTGTGATAGCTTTCACATGATCGGAGGGATCTGCTTCACTTGAGTTTTCGAAAGATTTTTCACTTGCCTCCTCTTCAGAATTTTCTAAGTTTTTAGAATTAGTTTTGATCATCAGGCTAAGGAGGGTGGAAAATTTTTCATTGAAATCCTCTTGCATCGTTTTTAGCTCAGATCTAAGATCACTAATCTCTTGAGACCTAGATTTTTCAAGCTCTAGAATTCTTTTGTTTAGGTTTTCCGCTTCAGAAGAGGGAAAACTAGAATATGGAACAGGATAATATTGAATAGCCAAGATTGATTCGGAAGGTGGTGTCCAGGCAAGTTCGGGAGACAGTTTCCCGCGGTCAAAAGGCTCGTGACCGCGGTGAAACGTGTCTTGGCCGTGGTCAGCATCATCACGACCGCGGTGAAAGCTTGGTTTGCCGCGGTCCGGATGAATGGACCCGCGGTGATCAGAAACGAATGGAAAATCTTGAATTTGATAGACTTCTGCAGTGTTAACCATCCCTTGATCATAAGAATCCCTTGGGTTGTCCCTGCCATCAAAGTTACACGTATTGTGTACCTTATTTGGTTGTTGCAATCCAAGATGACTCATTATGTGATGGAGACACTTCATGACTTCCGAAATTTCTTCTTTCTTCTCAGGAAATGCAGAATTACCAAAGGTTGTTTGATTACGGATGCTGTTTCCGAAATTGTTGATGAAAACGTGAGCATCTTCTACAGATCTAGTTGAGAAATCTCCATTACTTGCTGTGTCGAAAGAGTGTCGTAACTCTGGAGTTATACCACGATAGAAGATACCCAGCAGGTATTCCTCGGTATATCCATGGTGTGGACAATCTCTTTGGTATTCCCTAAATCTTTCCCAAGTATCTAAAAGATCTTCATCTTCTTTTTGTTTATAAGTTCTTATTTTGTTTCTTAAGAGATTTGAACGATTTCTAGTATAAAAACGATTTAGGAAAGCAGTTCTACACACTGCCCATGTTTTTAGTGAAGCAGGTGACAAAGATTTTCACCATTTGCTGGCGTTATCTCTAAGAGAGAATGGGAAAAGACTACACTTGCGGTAATCCCCATTTGCTGTAATGATTGCACATAATTCTTCGAATGTCTCGATATGGTCTATGGGGTTTTCAAATGAATAACCAGAGAATTGATTTGTTGAACTAAATGGATATGGGGTACCTTAATTTCGGTTTTGCCATCCTCTGGTAAGGCTGGTTGAATAGCTCTTCGATCTCCCATGAACTTCTCGAGTGAATCAAAACTTCCAATCAGTTCATCATCATCTTCACGTTTTGTCGATCCGATCAGTTCATTGTCATCATAGATCGGTTCTTCAAACTCATCATCGGTCAGATCATCATCGCTTGGATCACCATCCACACGATATGGTGGATCACCAAGAGTTCCAGGAACATGTTCCCGATCTCTCATTGTAGAGACACCTGAAAAATTCAAAAGAAAACGTAAAAATAAACAAGTGTTCTAATGGATTTAAGCTGGGATTCGCAACGAAACAAATTTAAGTCCCCGGTAACAGCGCCAAAAACTTGATTGCGGTTTGTAAACGGGGTTGGTCGGTTTTCGTTTTACTAAGCTTCAGGTTTTAAATTTATAACCCGTAAATGTCTGCAAGTGCACAGATGTGCGCTGTAGTACTTAGGGTATCGATCCACAGAGACTTAGTTGTTTTAGTACGAATTCACGGCAAAGCTTAAATCAGATTAGAACTAAACAGATTTGGGTTTTGGGTTTTGGTTGTCACTAAATCTAAACTAGAAAGCAAAGCAAGTAAAAGCAAAGAAAAACGAAAGCAAGTGCAAGCAAGTAAAAAGCGATTATGAATGAAAGCAGGTAACAAGCGAATAAAAGCAGAATGAAAATCTAAGGTTGTAAACAATGAAAGAAAAACGTTAGGCATCAAGGGGTTTTGCAGGGGTTCATGGTCTATGCTAGGTCGAATTTAAACAAGTGATAAAGGTAATCAACTATGTATGTTCTAGAACTCGAGGCACGGAAGTATGAATAGCCTACTTTCGCAGCACTAAACAACTATCTCTCGCAACCCTGATCAGTAGGTTTCCACTCTAATCGTGGAAGGGAGAAGATGCAATAGCAGAACAAGACTCATCAACATTCACAACTCGACTACAGGTAGGTTTCCACTCCTATAGAATTATTGCTCGTTTCACCCTAGTTCAGACAATCAATGAAAACTTTCGCAACATATCATATCAGATCGGCTTCTAAGTGGCCAGCAGAGAATCACGCAGTAAGATTAAAGGAAAACGAAGAACATCTAGAAGATTATAAATCCTAAATCTATCGATTCATAAGCAAAGACACATGAAATTCCATTTGAACAATCCCATTAAACCCAACTGGGTAACTACTCAAACATATTGTAACAAAGCATCATAGAGTATTGAAAGTGCAGGAAATTAAAGAAAAGAAGAGGGAAGAAGAACGAAGAACGGAGAAGCAGATGGAGGTGCGATGTCTTCCTCCAGCAGCGGCTCCTCCTTCAAGCGGCGGCCTCTAGGGTTTGTGAAGCACCCACACGAATTCTCTCTCTATTTTTATCTTATGTCGTCTCCACACCTTTAAGGAATGACCTAAAGGGGGTATTTATAGCTTCTGGGGTGCTTCTGGACACTTAGGGCTTCAAAAATAACGAAAGGAATTGATCTGGGCTTTAGTTAAGTCGTCTGGAAAGTGAACGACCAAGTTCCGCGGTCGCGGTGGCTCTACCCGCGGGAAAATGGGTGTTGGCCGCGGTCCCGGCACCTGTCTCTCTTCCGAAACTGCATTTTCTGTCATTCTTGCATCGGGAGTATCTGAAGATCTAACCGTTGGATTGTCTCCAAACCAAGTGCATTAGAAAGCTGGTTGGATCCTCTATGTTGTCTCAACTTTTGGGGGTGATCAGACGGTGAGAAGGCCTTCATCGCTTATCATACTTCTGACGGTCTGCATTTATCCAAAATTACTCATTTGTTCCAAATTGCATATCTTTTGCCCAAGTTTCCTGTAAATTCTTTTGAAACTCTAAAACATTGAAAACATATTAAAAACCTTTGAAAACAGAGTTAAAACACCTGTATAAGACATAATTATGATCCATAAAAATGGTCAAAATACGGTGTTATCAACTATGGCTAAAAACGCTGAGCTTTTGGGAACTCTACAGGGATCATTTTTTTTTTACTTTTTGAAAGAGGGAGTACCTTTAGACATAGAGTCATAGAGAGCACAAAATTACCAATTAAAATCGGTCTTGTGAGTGACTGAAAACCGCGTCGCTCCTCTTCTCTCCGACGTTTTTGCACATATCTGCTGAGATAAACTAAAGAGAGAATGCATGAGGATTGAAAACAAAGGTTTTGGGTATAGGGTATGGTACCAGATAAAGATGAATTGGCCATCTAGGATGACAAATAGTGGTAAAAATGAGGGTAAAAGACGTCCTAGATGTATATCTCGATGCCTGCCTAAAATCAATGCTAAGAAAATTAGATATCAATATTAAGGTCAAATAAAATGAGCTAGTATATCCTGTCAGAAAGAATCTCCATGAATAGAAGTCCTCTGGTGGGAGTTCGTAGTGCAAGTACTCTAGTTACCGCCTAGTCTAGTGCTAACCACAAATGAACTATCATGCATAGTATAGAAGCGTGCAGGTCTAAATCATCATAGTTTTGTGTCAAACATTCCTGAAAAATACTGAAGGTCGAATGGTTTACATATTTAAATTTAAAAAGTACTTGAAATTTTGAAAGCAAAAACAAGAAAATGATTAGTACTGATAGACATCCTCTCCCAAACTTAAATCACACTGTCCCTAGTGTGAAAAAGTTGGTGAGAAGATGGTGAATAAAAGGGAAAATAAAATAAGATAAAAGAAAAGAAAATGATGATAGAACCGTGATGGCTGTCAGTGAAGTGCTGATCAATCACTCATCCTCCGATGTGTCTGCTTCGAACTGGTGCTGCTCCTGTAGGAAGGTGACAACGCGCTCAAAGCGTCGTCCTTGTCTCTTAACTCTGCGCTCCAGGTAAGAATGTGTGTGTGATGATGTCGATGATGAAGTGTGGCCGGTCGAAACAGATGGCTGAAAGTGAGCACGGGCCGCAGCTGCATCGTGCTTTGCCTTGGCCACTATGTATTGGCCGATGGTGATTGGTAGACGAGGCACAGACGGCATAAACTCATCGGGTTCCAGAGTCCACTGCGGACGTCCTCCGTTACAAAATCTCGGGACTGATGCTGAAGGTAAACAGACTCGGTGCTCCTCGGTGCCAGTGCAATACTTGTAACCAAACCTATCTGGATTGAAAGCAAACAATAGTGTGATCGCGAGAGAGATAAAGTAGATCATGCCAGACGTCGGGAAGTGGATCATCAGATGAGAAGTCGAATCCTACAGCCTGTAGTATCGCTGTAATAGCGATCCCGTAAGCTGGAGTAGCGTCCTCGCAACCATTGTTGGGGTCGGTTTTCACCTCAAGAAGATAAAACCATCTCAAAATGACTAAGTATGGAAGAAAGACAAAGTAGCCGAGCCGTGCTCACCAAGACAAGTGGGAGAGCCGTGGTCACCAAATGGGAGATCCGTGCTCACCAAGACAAGTGGGAGAGCCGCGGTCACCAAGTGGGAGAGGCGTGAAGATAGTCCAGTAAGGAGAGCCGTGAAGAAAGATAGATGGGCCGAGCCGTATCGTAAGAAATGGGCGAGCCCCACTCCAACATGCTTGGGCCGAGCCGCGCCTCGGTGAGGTGGACCAGATCATGTCTCGACCAAAATGGCAAGTAGGCCGAGCCGTGGAGAAGTTAGATGGGCCGAGCCGTGGAAAAGTTCAGATGGGCTGAACCGAGGCCTTGAGAGAGGAAGCCCATAAAAACCCTAGACGAAATACAAAGGCGGTGAAACGCACGAGGCGATAAGGAAATATTCCAAAAATCTCTCCCGAGATTCTCGGCTAGGCGGTTCGGAGAATTAGTATAAATAGATGATGTATACAATTCATTCTGTAACTTTTGCAACCCTAAGCAATAAGAGCTAAACACTTTTACAGCAAGAAAAACTTTCTTTCGATCTTACTGTTCTTGACGATAAACCCTAGAAGTTTCTGATCCCTTAAGTTTTCTTTACACAAAATTCTGGTTGTGCGAGTTTTGGCTCACACAATTTGGCGCCGTCTGTGGGGAATCGAAACTTTCTTACTCTAAATCGACAAGACTTTAAGATCCGAAGAACATGGAGAGCAACACCCACGATGATAACAACAACACCGGTAACGGCGCGGAGAAGGACGCTCCGGCATCAGGCACAATGACGACAACGATCGAAACCCAAGAGGAGATGCGAAACATGATGGCTGCGTTGATGAAGAAAATCGACGAACAGGATAAAAGAAACTAAGCGATTACGGAGAGGCTCGACACGATGGCGGCTGAGCGACTACACCCAACTTGGAGAGCCGGAATTCCCGACCCGATGGATGGAATCCGGAGACGCTTCGATTTCTCGGCGCAAGAAATCCCTCGGCTCCCCCGATGTTTCGTCCCCTCGACGAACAGACTCCCGCAGCAACCCAAGTCAACATGACCGAGCCGCCTCCACTCCGCCGGAACTCAAGGCGACGAGCCGGCGAGGAAGAGAACGATGCGATTGACGTAGACGCCCAGCAGAACGACGGAACCACGAATCCGCAACAAACCGGCTCGGCTCGCCGAATAAGTCAAGAAGAGCTCGCCTCGGCACTAAACAGCGTCCGAACTGACGAAGTCTCCGATCGGACCCGCGGCGACAGTCCAATCAAAGAGGAAGAAAACCTCCAATGGATCGAGCAGGCAGAGTGCGAAGACAAACCGAGGAGAGAGGAGCGGGAGCGACCCCCCCAATCAAAGGGAATGACTCTTGCACAAACTCTCGAACTCAAAGAGCTGCGAGCCTCGATGGCTCGGATAGTAGCTGAAATACGCGCCATGAAATCCCAAGTGCACAACGCGACAAGCGCCGCGCCCGAAATCGACCGAATGCTTGAAGAAACTCAGAGAACCCCATTCACTGCAAGAATCACGGAGGCCAGGATTCCCGAGCCAGGGAAGGTGAGAATCCCATTCTACGAAGGAACAACCGACCCGAAAGCACACATCACAGCGTTTCGGATAGCAATGGGACGAGCCTTCACAAAGAACGCCGCTAAACTCACCGAGCGCGAAGTAGATGCCGGATACTGCCTGCTCTTCGGGGAGCATCTCAAGGGAGCCGCACTCGAGTGGTTTTCAACAGCTCTCCGCCTTGTTCCTTAAACAATACTCGATGTTTATGGGCAGAGGAACATCTGATGCCGACCTGTGGACACTATCCCAAAGACCGAACGAACCGCTACGGGATTACATGGCAAGGTTCAAGGCAGTCGTATCCAAAATAGAAGGGATAAGCGACAAGGCTGCGCTCGAGGCTCTGAAACGATCTTTGTGGTACAAATCCGAGTTCCAACGAGAGATGGCTCTCAACACTCCACAAACAATTCAAGACGCATTGCACCGATCATCAGACTTCGTCGTAAACGAGGAGGAAATGAAAAACTTGGACAAGCAGTACGAAGCAACGAATGCAGCAATCCGAAGCTCAATTTTGCCGCGCCCCGCGAAGAAGGGCAACCCATCGAACAACACAACAACGCAGAGCTCGGATGAACCTAGAAGCGGAGGTGCCCATAACTACCAGGTAGGCACCGGACGCGGAAGAGGAGAGCCGTGCAACAACACTTCGGTGAGAAAGTCCGCCAACTACGACGAGAAGGCTTTCTGCGAGTATCACCAGACCTACGGGCACTCAACGGCTCAATGCCAAACTTTAGGAGCAAAGCTCGCAGCTAAGATGGCAGCGGGAGAGCTCCAAAACGCGGTCAACCTCAAAGACCTCGTCCCTAACGAACAACAAGAGAGAGCCGAGCCGAGCAGCGCGGCGGAACCCGCGAATCCTCCCCGACGAGGCGATAACTCCAAGCGCGACAGGAGAGGCGAACCTGAAGAGCGACCCGAGCCGAGGCAAAGGATCAATATGATCACGGGTGGATCTCAATACTACCAAGATACCGTGTCCTCCATCAAAGCCTATCAGCGCAGAGCCAAAGCAAAGGAGAATTTGACAGAAACAACCGACATCCCAAACACAGTGATCTCCTTCGCCGAGGAGGAAACTCAGTGAATGTCATCTTCACAACGATCCGTTGGTGATTGAGTTAACGATCAGGGATCATGACATAGCAAGGGTGCTCATCGATACTGGAAGCTCAGTGAATGTCATCTTCAGGGAAACACTCAGAAGAATGGGAATCGACCTCTCCGAGGTAGAAGCAATCCCCAAACCTCTAACCGGATTTTCAGGAGAAACAACGAAGACTATGGGAACGATCAGGCTTCCTGTGGTAGCTGGCGGAGTCACTAAGATCGTCGAATACTGCGTCACTGATCACCCAGCAATCTACAACGTGATCATGGGAACTCCATGGATCAACAGGATGAGGGCGGTACCCTCCACCTATCATCTCTGTCTCAAATTCCCAACTCCATCGGGTGTCACAACGATATGGGGGAATCAGAAGGAGTCAAGAATGTGTTGCCTAGCCGAGCACAAGCTGAGGAACCCCGTCACTAACGCACGAGCAGACATAAACTGCAAAAAGATGAAGACAGACCGAGAGCCCGCGAACGAGCTCTCGAAACGCTTATAGCAATTACAGATCGCGGAGAACCGCAAAACACGCGCCGAACCGGTATGCGACGCAGTGGACTCGGTGTGCATAGACGAGGCGCGTCCGGAGCGATGCGTCGAAATTGGAACAAAACTAGAAGAGCCTCTGAGAAGCGAACTCCTTTCCCTCCTCAAGGAGAACATCAACACTTTTGCCTTGACAGCAGAAGATATGCCAGGCATAAGCATCGACGTAACCTGTCACGAGCTGAATGTGGATCCGACCTTTAAGCCAGTCAAGCAGAAAAGAAGGAAGCTTGGCCCCGAACGAGATAAAGCAGTTAACGACGAAGTCGAGAGGTTACTCAAAGTAGGATCAATCGCCGAGGCCAAATATCCGGACAGGCTCGCAAATCCGGTGGTCGTGAAGAAGAAGAACGACAAGTGGCGAGTATGTGTGGATTTCACCGACCTCAACAAGGCGTGCCCAAAAGACAGCTTTCCCTTGCCACACATCGACCGGCTCGTCGAAGCCACTACAGGGAATAGACTGTTAACATTTATGGACGCGTTCTCCGGCTACACTCAGATCCTGATGCATCCTGATGATCGGGAAAAAATGGCATTCATAACTGATCGCGGGATATACTGCTACAAAGTCATGCCGATCGGGCTCAAGAACGCAGGAGCAACGTATCAACGGCTCGTCAATAAAATGTTCGCGGCTCAGCTCGGAAAAACCATGGAAGTATACATCGACGACATGTTAGTCAAATCACTCAAGGAGGAAGACCACGTCGCGCATCTACGGGAATGCTTCGAACAATTGAACAAGCACAACATGAAACTAAACCCGGCGAAGTGCAGGTTCCTCGGCTATCTGGTAACTCACCGAGGCATAGAAGCAAACCCCAAGCAGATCAAGGTGTTAATTGAGATGCCCTCTCCAAGGACGAAGCGCGAAGTGCAAAGGCTCACAGGAAGAGTCGCCGTTCTAAACAGGTTTATTTCTCGTGCCACAGACAAATGCCTGTCCTTCTACGACCCCCTCCGAGGAAACAAGAAATTTGAGTGGGACGAACGATGCGAGACGGCTTTCCAGGAATTGAAGAATTATCTGGCGAGCCCACCAATCTTAGGAAAACCAGTCGAAGGAGAGCCGCTCTTCCTCTACATCGCAGTGTCTGCTACAGCTGTAAGCGGAGTGCTTATCAGAGAAGAACGATCCGAGCAAAAACCCATTTTCTACATCAGCCAGACACTGACCGACGCCGAGACCCGCTACCCCCAGATCGAGAAGGTCGCCCTAGCCGTCGTAGTCTCGGCTCGCAAACTGCGCCCGTACTTTCAATCACATTCGATTGTTGTGCTCGCTATGCTTCCGATGCGCTCGATCCTACACAGCCCTAGCCAATTCGGTCGGCTCGCCAAGTGGGCCATAGAGCTAAGTGAATACGACATCGAGTATCAGAACAGGTTGTCTGCAAAGTCACAGGTGCTCGCAGATTTCCTCATTGAAGTGTGGACGCTGCACGTCGACGGCTCGTCGTCTAAACACGGCTCGGGAATAGGAATCCGCCTCACCTCTCCCACCAGAGAAATATTGGAGCAGTCTTTTCACCTGAACTTCCACGCCTCGAACAACGAAGCGGAATACGAAGCACTGATCGGCGGCATACGACTAGCACAGGGAATCGGAGTTCGAAGGATAAGAACCTTTTGCGATTCACAGCTCGTAGCATGTCAGTTCAACGGAGAATACGAGAATTAGAGCAAAAGTTTACCTCAAGGTGGTCCGAGAATTGGTGCAAAAGTTTGACGAGTTCGAACTCACGCGCAGTCCCCGAGGAGAAAACACCTCGGCCGATGCCTTGGCAGCACTCGCTTCGACCTCGGACCCAGACCCCTAGCATCGAAGAGGTGGAAGGAGTTCGGCTGATAAATCCTCCTGAACAAGAACCAGAGGACGACGAAGCCATTCCTATGGATGAAGACGCCTCACCGGCCGAGCCGGAGTATGGCTGCGACAAAGAATGGCTCGGAGCTATCCTAGTGTAAAACGCCGATGGAGAGGTGCCAACCGACAAATGGGAAGCCTGCAAACTAAAAGCTCAGGCCGCGCGGTATGTCCTCGTCGATGAAGAGGTGTTTAAATGGAGATTTTCAGGGCCTCTCATGACATGCGTCGAAGGACCGGAGGCAAGAAAGATCATGCACGAGGTGCACAGCGGCGCGTGCGGGAACCATTCCAGCGGAAGGTCGCTCGCTATCAAGATAAAACGGCACGGCTACTTCGAGAAATTTACGGCGAAGTGCGAGAAGTGTCAGCGGCACGCCCCAAAAATTCATCAACCTACTGAGTTGCTCTCATCAATTTCGTCACCTTATCCGTTCATGAGATGGTCGATGGACATCGTCGGACCTCTACATCTCTCGAAGCAGAAGCGTTTTCTGCTCGTCCTCACGGATTACTTCTCCAAGTGGGTCAAAGCCGATTCCTACGCAAGCATAAAGGATGTTCAAGTGGAACACTTCGTCTGGAAAAATATCATCTGCCGACACGGGGTCCCCTACGAGATAGTCACCGAGAACGGATCCCAGTTCATCTCAACACGCTTTGAAGCCTTCTGCGAAAAGTGGAAAATCCGCCTCAGCAAATCTACGCCAAGAAGGCACGGTGGGCAGACGAACTCGAAGGAGTCCTTTGGTCTCATCGAACAACTCCGCACCGAGCCACCGGGAAAACTCCATTCGCTTTGGTCTACGGATCGGAGTGCGTAATTCCCCCCGAGGTGAATTTCCCAGGTATTCGACGAAGACTTCTACCAGGACAGGAGGGCTTGAACCACTTAATGATGCTAGATGAGCTCGACCTAATCAACGAAAAGCGCGACCAAGCCTTAATTCGAATCCAGAACTACCAACAAGCAACGGCGAGATACTACAACAAAAACGTTCGTAGTCGAAGGTTCAAAGAAGGGGAGCTCGCCCTCCGAAAGGTCTTCCAAAACACTGCCGAAAAGAACGCAGGCAAGCTCGGAGCAAATTGGGAAGGTCCTTACAAGGTCACAAAAGTGGTTGGTCCAGGAGTCTACGAACTCGCGACACTAGCTGACGAAGCGATTCCAAGATCATGGAACGCAATGCATCTAAAGAGGTATTATCACTAAAGCCACAGCACGACCAGCATGAACTACGGGACGGCTTGATCCCTGCAAAGGGTACGTAGGCAGCCCGTCCTCGGACGGGTTCAGCTGTCCCCCCCTCCTAAAAAGGGGGGGAGTGGGTACGTATACACATACCTCCTTTAACTCTACAATTTTAGCTTGCTCACTTAGGAACATCGCCACTTCGGCACATTCTCAGTTCGTTTTGAATCATCTACTTATTTCACGTTTACCTTGGATTTCTAGTTCGTTCATTATCGCTTCGGCTAGTTTTTCATTGTTTCTAAATCAGTAACTTATTTTAACAAGTTCGGATTTTTAAACTCTTTCACTCATCACTTCCGCAAGTAATCATACCACTTCGGCATGATATCATGACCTGATTACCTCGGACCTTAATCGGTCCTCAGTTTCAGTTCGGCAAACTAAGCCTCCGAACGCCTCGTCTCGTTGCTGGCCACAACGGGGCAACAAATACAAAGTTATCTAAACGGACTTTTACCACCTTTCCTAGGACGAGGGTGCAAGTTACATCCTCCACGGATAAAAATTAAGCGCGCTATACAAATATCAGACCAAAAACGTATCAGGTCACCACAGTTTACTATCGCACACGAGATTATAAGTCGAGACTACATCGCTTTCTCTAAAACCGAAGTAAACTCTTAAAACCTGGACAAAATACTCATCCTCTCGGAAACGCCGGTCCATAGTCAAATTCAATGAGACTACCAAATCATTCTTGGCTAACAAAAACAAAACGCCTCGTCGTTCTTACGGCTCGACACCACGCAAAGAGAAAACATCTTGTTTTTTACACAGCTCGGCACCATACACAGCGAAAACGCCTCATCGTTAAATACGGCTCGGCATTGCCAGCAAAAATTTGCCTCGACATTATCACTTAAAAATTTTCCAGAATCACCTCAAAGACGCGTTACAAAACTACCTCCCAGCTCGGGATTAAGAATCCAAACGAGATCCTCAAAACAACTCACCCCTTAGCCCGTATTTCTATCAATTTCAAAAATTTTGGCTAAGGAAGCAATCAAAATCATTCTCGACACAGCAATTTTCATCCTTGACAATTTTTTCTAAGCCAACAGTTTTCGTAAACATTCTCACGGAAACAACTGAATTAGAAAACAGCTAAGGAAAAGAATAACATAACCAAATGCAAAAGAAATAACAATTGTCAGGTGGATAAAGCCATCCAGGCACCAGTAACATATGAGTTCAAAAAGCAGATAAAAATCCTAAGTACAGAAGCATGTGAGACAAAAAAGGAGAAAGCAGAGAGTATCAGGCCGCGGACCGCGTTTCACGCTCGGCAAGGAGGTTCGAGAGGACCGGCGTACCCGCGTTCGATCCGTTCGGATCTACAACGCTTAAGTCGGCCGCTGTCTCTTCGAGCGGCTCATTACCAAGGCTGGTGTCGACCGAGTCCAGCGATACGGGCGAGAAAACCAGCTCGCCTCGAATCTCGGAGGCGATGCGCTCATACGCGTCGTCGTCGGCATATTCGCTCTCCCAGCTTTTTAGCTGGGCCTCCTCATCATCGAGCGTTGGGGCGTCTGGTTTCTTCAGGATGGAAATCATCGCAAGGTTGCCCTTGATTTGCCCCAGATCGTTCTCGTCGTTTTTGGCCTTCTCGAGCTTGGCCAGACCCTCCTCTACTTTGGCGAGGCGCTCCTGAAACTTAGCGGTCAGCTCTCGCCTCGCCTCCTTCTTCGGACGTTTGACCTTGGCTTCGAACAGAGCATCCTTGGCCTCAATACACCTTTTAAGCAACGCCACCTCGGCGCTTTTGGCTCTCCTTGCTTCCTCCAGGCGAATCACCGAGGCGGAAACTTTGTCAACGTCGGCGCGGAGAACTATCTTCTCCTCTTCCAACCTCGACACTCTGGACATCGCCTCGTCAAGTTTCTCCTTTGCCGCCGCGGCTTCGTTCTGAGCCTTTTCCAGCTTTGCCCTTGACGCTGCAGTCTCATTTCGGGCCTCGGCCAAGCGACGTTCGACCTTAGACAGGTCCGCCTCGTACTCGGCCATCAGGTCGTTAATGGCCGCGACAAACTGCAAATAACAAACTCGCGTGAAACACTTAGTAAAAATTTTCGAAAATAAAGGAAAGCAAATAGAACGTACCTTGGTACCGCGCTGTGCTATCGCCCCGTACGACCTCGGCCTCCTCAGCTTCTCCGGAGGAGGAAGACGCGTGTTCGCATTATTTACACGCGAGAACATGACGGCAGAAGCGTCGGGGTCGTCGACGACCAACTTGCGCGCGGTGGGGTCCCCGAGCGTCGGCTTCCGCCTCTTCTTGGACGGCTCGTCCTTCTGAACAGCAACGCCCTTCCCCTTGTCAGCGGCCGAACGTTTTTGGCTCGGGTCATGTTTCTGAACAACTGAAGTCGGGGGCCTCGTCGACTTCGAGAGGGCTAAAATGGCGGAGTTCGAAGGAGTTTTGCTCCGCACCGCCAAATCATCCCCGGACGCCTCGGGAATAATTTCGCCCGGTTCCACCTCGGGCGCTGCATCTCTCTCGACCGCCTCGGCAGTGTTGCCTTCTGCAGCTCGGACCATTTCGTCTCCTTCCCGGCTCGGCGAGTCGGGTTGAGGGATGGCCTCAGTTTGCGCTGGAACCGCCTCGGTCTGCGCTTGAGCTGCCTCGGTAGCTCGTCTCGCGGCCTCTTCTTCCTCGCGCCTCTTCCTTTCTCTCAGAGCGATTATCACCATCTTCTCTCGGGTATCTCTTGAAGAACTGGAGGACGAAGAGCTGACGGGGACTCCGGCAAAGATGGCTCGTGCTTTTTCTACTCTTTCGAGGGTGAAATTCTTCCTCCAATTAACCTTCCGCGCCGAAAGAGAGTCTCGAACAGTAAAGAGGTCGTCGGGAATCGGGGAAGAAAGCACCGAACTGCAAAACAAAGCAAAAAAGAAAAAAATTTCAGTAAGGGAAGAGGATACCAAAAAAAAGTTCTGAGCCGAGGCAAAGCTTCGGGTCGGCTACGAAGTGGTCCCCAAGCGGTCTTGGTTCTTTGAACGTAATCCTCGCCGACCGACGCCTCGTTCACCAAGACGTAGAAGAAGCGTTCAGTCCAAAACTGATCCTTGCTGGGAAAACCGCCTATGATCCGTCGCTTTGCCTTGTTGGAAATATAGAATCTATTTCCTTTCGGAGCTTTCCTGATTTCCAGCAAGTTCAGCAGGTGATTCAGCTCGATATCAAGTCCGCATTCGAAGCTTCGAACTAAGATGCCAATCATATGCCGTAATCCCCTCGGCATGATTTGCCCAATCGAGATCCCGTGTTTCTAGAGATATTCAAGGATCACTCCGGGGATCGGGAACCAGAGAAAGCAAAGCTCGAAGAACGCCTCGTACAGAGTGAAGTGATTCTCTGGAGGCTTGTCGGCTTGGTCGCTCTTCTCTGGAACGACGAACTCCACCGCCTCGGATATCCCGAAGCGATGCCTCAACGCCTCGAGCGACTCAAGGGAGCAAAGCGTAGAGCCAGGCGGGTCAGGTTTTTTTCTCTGAACTCGTGGCCCTCGCCCAGATGTGGAAGCGCCTCGGGACGCCATGAGACGTTCCAATTCACGCTTCGCCTCGAAAAGGTCAAAGGAAATGCCTCCTCCTCGGCTTTAAGTGCGGCGCGATTAATGTCTTCATCAGGAACGGGATCCTTGGGACGGCTCGTCGAAACCGACGGCTCGTCATCCGGAGAGCAAACATCTGACGGATTTGCATGATTTGACGCCTCGTCAGATGAACGATTGGAAGGGCTCGGTGAAACAGACGCCTCGGAGGATTCTGTCGTACCTCTCGCCTCGGCATCTACGCGACTCGGCTCGTAATGAAAAAGTGAATCCAACGAATCGTCGGAGCGGCTCGACATAATTTACGACTTGTACAAGAGTTACAGCACGACTCGGCGAGCCTCATCCGGAAAAAGATCTGGAACGGCGGAGACCTCGGAAACCCTAGCCGGAAAATAAATAAACTAGAGAGAGAAAGAAGAGAGAAGGGAGAGCTACCTTTAGTAAAAACGAGTGAGTCTGAAGATAATGAGGAAGAATGAAGGAGCTCACCCATTTATAGGAAAACCGAAGCGCGTGAATTCCATGTAAACCTCGGGAAACCGTCCAAACAGCCCGTGGGATCCGCTGTGAAATGGCTAGACCGAACTGCGTCGGTCACACGCGCCAATAGATCAGGAATTTTCTCTCGGAAGACCAACAGTTGGGATACCCAAGTTTTCAGCCTGTATCTTACCAAAGTAAACGCCTCGTCGTTAACAAAACGGCTCGGCATTAACTCTCTCTTGAAACGCCTCGTCGTTAACGAAACGGCTCGGCACGAACTTTCTCTCGAAACGCCTCGTCGTTAACAAAACGGCTCGGCATTGACTCTCTCTCGAAACGCCTCGTCGTTAACGAAACAGCTCGGCACGAACTTTCTCTCGAAACGCCTCGTCGTTAACAAAACGGCTCGGCATTGACTCTCTCTTGAAACGCCTCGTCGTTAACGAAACGGCTCGGCACGAACTTTTTCTCGAAACGCCTCGTCGTTAACGAAACGGCTCGGCATTAACTCTCTCTCTCTAAACGCCTCGGCTCGGCATGAACTTTCTCTCGAAACGCCTCGCCATTTATTCGGCTCGGCATAACCTTCTCAAATCGCCTCGTCACGGCTCATCATTACTAAACGAAATCGCCTCGTCCTTAACTTGCCTCGGCATCTTCGGTACCCTCTCGAAACACCTCGGTACCCTCGGCACTCCTTGGGAACGCCTCGGCGTCTTCATTCCCAAAACACCTCATCTGGGCTTACGTCATAATAGCTTGACTCGATGGTTTATCCTACGGTCAGGAGTAATGGACCTCGTCACTCTCGCCTCCGAAACTGACGAGCTGGGAGGCTAACTGTTGGGGTCGGTTTTCACCCCAAGAAGATAAAACCATCTCAAAATGACTAAGTATGGAAGAAAGACAAAGTAGCCGATCCGTGCTCACCAAGACAAGTGGGAGAGCCGTGGTCACCAAGTGGGAGAGCCGTGCTCACCAAGAGAAGTGGGAGAGCCGCGGTCACCAAGTGGGAGAGCCGTGAAGATAGTCCAGTAGGGAGAGCCGTGAAGAAAGATAGATGGGCCGAGCCGTATCGTAAGAAATGGGCCGAGCCCCACTCCAACATGCTTGGGCCGAGCCGCGCCTCGGTGAGGTGGACCAGATCATGTCTCGACCAAAATGGCAAGTAGGCCGAGCCGTGGAGAAGTTAGATGGGCCGAGCCGTGGAAAAGTTCAGATGGGCTGAATCGAGGCCTTGAGAGACGAAGCCCATAAAAACCCTAGGCGAAACACAAAGGCGGTGAAACGCACGAGACGATAAGGAAATATTTCGAAAATCTGTCCCGAGATTCTCGGCTAGGCGGTTCGGAGAATTAGTATAAATAGATGATGTATACAATTCATTCTGTAACTTTTGCAACCCTAAGCAATAAGAGCTAAACAATTTTACAGCAAGAAAAACTTTCTTTCGATCTTACTGTTCTTGACGATAAACCCTAGAAGTCTCCGATCCCTTAAGTCTTGGTTAAACAAATTTCTGGTTGTGCGAGTTTTTGCTCACACAACCATGTAAATCATGCTTTACCTTCACCATGTTCTGTGCTATGATCCTGGCAAAGCAGGCAAGTCGTGAGTCATCCATAAATGGAATCTGAAGTGTAATGAGCTCGGTCTTCAAAACACATCCCATGTTGGCTCTAGAGAAAATCGTGTGTGCTAAGAGTTTGTGCACAGCTCTCACTGCAGGACGAGTAAAAAGGGCTGACTTGGATCTCCCGCTATCATAGACGACATGACCTATCTCTCTCTATAGGTCAAAATCGGGTTCTTCTACAAGGTGAATGCCATCAGTGTATGGAAGCTTAACAGCTTCACAAAGTGAAGGAATGGTGAGTGAGTAAGTCTGTCCGCGGATTGAGAATGACACGATGTCGTCAGATGCTTTGGGGTTCCTCCGCTTCGTGTGGTGGAAGGTGACAGTTGCTAAGAACTCGCGGACTAGCTCGGGATAAGTTGGAAGGTTCAGCTCCATGTAGGGTCTCAGCTTAAGTGCATCGATATACCAGATTACATCTTCTCTAATTCTAAGCATCTCGAGTGTATGATAATCAATGCAAGGCGTAGGTTTGATGTTCAGCTTCTTGAAACGTCTTGCGTAGTCCACTCTCGGGTTGATCTCTTTCCCAATGTATTGGATCTGTGGTGGCTCGGGAGTTGCTCGTGTTTCTCTTGGGTGCTGGAGCAACCTCATCATGTAGTTTCTTCTTCTCGGTCTGGCTTGGTTCAGCATGTACTCTCCAAGAGTAATTTCATCGGGAATGTCCTCAGAGTTGTCACCAGTGCGATGGCTTCTTCGGGATCTGTTTTGTTCCATTTTTTCTTTCTTGTCTTGTACGCAACGGGGGTTTAAAACTTACGGAAAATCTTGACGGGCTTTACCGGGAATGCTCTGGGAATCACCGGGAAACCACCGGGATTCACTAGGAATCACCGGGAATTACCAGGAAACACCAAATAACAACGGGAAATCACCGGGAATCACCAGGAATCACCAGTAATCACCGGGAATCACCGGAAATCACCGAGAATCACAGGGAATCACCAGGAATCACCAGAAAACACCAGGTAACACCGGGAAACACCGGGAAACACCAGGTAACTTTTGAAAGCGGCGGAAGTCCAAGTTCCCATCTCAACGACCAACGGCCGCGGTCAAGAGACACGCGACCGTGGTGATTATAGGCTCGGCCGCGATCACATTCACGGTGCCGCGGTCGATGATGCTTTGGCCGCGGGTCGGTTGGTCGTGACCGCGGCCCTTTTTACTGCGGCCTTCGTCCAACTTTCAGGTTTCTGCTGGGCCGAGCAGCTAAAGACCTCTCATTCTTTCTCGGTTTTTCTAATTTTCTGATTTTTTTGTGTTTTTGTTTTATAAAAATACCTGAAACTTAAAAGAAAAAGGGAACATAAATTCTAAAAAGAAAAAGAAAACTAAAAGAAAGAGTACCTAAATGGGTTGTCTCCCATTAAGCGCTTTTGTTTTAAGTCGTTTAGCTTGACGTAGGCATGAAAAGTCAGGCTGATTTGAATGGCACTCCACTTGATGTGCCTTTATCATTTCCGGTCGCTGGAGGTTTAACTTCCTCTCCTTGAGGAGCCGTATTCTTTCCTTTACTCTTCTTTCGGTCTTTAACGTTGTTTAAAACCATTTTGGTGTTTTCGATCAGCTCCTGGATTTGGTCCTCACTAGTCTCTGTCGCATCCGGTGAAATTATGATCTTGATCTTTGCAAAGGCTTTCGGCTTCTCCTTTTCTTTCTCTTTTGGCCGGTTTCCTTTGCTTGGAAAATCATCTAGGATAGTCGGATAAAACCTTCTGCGATCTACATTGAGGAAAACAGCATGCCGGTTCGCGTGATCAATTACAGCTCCTACAGTAGCTAGAAATGGTCTCCCGAATATGAGTGGTCTCTCCTTGTCTTGATCCATTTCCAGGACTTGGAAATCTGGTGGAACAATCTTGTCTCCTACTAGAACTTGTAGATCATGAATCGCCCCTTCAGTATCCTTCTGAGATGAATCTCCAAAGATAACCTTGACCGTCGATGTCTTGAATGTTTTATGCCCAATTTTTCAGCAAATGTCTTTGACATGATGTTGACATTGGTTCCGGAATCGCACAGACAGTCCGTGAACTTGATTCCTGAAATGATACATTGGAAAACAAAACGTCTCGGATCGTCGGCTTTTGAGGTACCTTGAATGGTGGTTGCTTGGCATCGACATCCTTGTAAAGTGGTACAAAGACTAGGGTTTCTTCATCCTTTCCATCGGTTCTGGGTTCTTCTTCGGGCAGTGTGGTTATGGCATTGTAAAATCTCTTGGGGTTATCCTCAACTCTTCCGGGAAGAGCTCCACTTTGCCTCTTCATAGAGTCGGCTGTTTAGGCAACTTGTACGTCTAGCTTTTTGACGTGCGAAGATAAAGCTTCAAACTTCCCGTTTAGGTCATTGTACATGCAGTCAACCTTCACGTTCATGTCTTTAGATGCTTTCTCGTTTGTCATAACAAGTTGTTGGATGGACTGTTCCAGTCTTCCGATTTGTGAATCTAGCTGGTTTGTTGTTACTCCTTGCTCTTGTACAAATTGATTATTAAAACCCGTACCTTGATAGTTATATGGCTGTCGTGGTTGATAAGCTCCTGTCCCTCCAAAGTTTCCACCTTGGAACTTGTTTTGGAAGGATTTTTGCTGTGGTGGGTAGTACGGATCTTGAGGATTCTCCACGTTTGGATTGCGGTAAGAGAGATTGTTGTAATTTGCATTCCGGAAGTTGTTGTTGAAGCCATTGTTGAATCGATTTGGATATGGTGCTTGTGCTCCTACATCCTTCTTGAAAGGCTTGATTAATGTGATTGATATCACTAGGTCCTTCATCTTCTGCGCCATTGTTGGTATCACAAACATGGATTGGGTGATTGTTGCTTTTCAAAAGCTGGCTCATCATGTTCTTCAACTCGGTTATCTCTTTGTTGTCTGCTCCGGTTGCTTCGTCGAGCGATCGTATTCAAGACAATTATTGCTATTGGCTTGATCCAAATTCTCGATAAGGGCTTTTCCTTGTGCTATCGTCTTTTGTCCAAAATCTCCATTGCTAGCTGTATCAAGCGAAAGTTTGTATTTTGGTTGCAAACCTCGGTAAAACGTGCTCAGTAGACTTGATCCGGGAAATCCATGGTGTGGGCAATCACGTTCATACTCCTTAAAACGTTCCCAGACTTCATAGAAAGGTTCAGTCGGTCCTTACTGAAAACTTGAGATCTTGGTTCTCAACAAGTTCGACCTTGACTTAGTATAGAAGTGGTTCAGGAAAGCAGTTTTACATTCTTCCCAATTAGTAATCGATCCTGCAGGCAAAGATTTCAACGAACGGTGAGCTTTGTCTGTTAATGAAAAAGGGAACAACTTACACTTTAAATAGTCTCCTGGAACTTGGTTTGTTCTCATCATGCTGCAGATTTCTTCAAAGAGCTCGATATGATCCATTGGATGTTCAGAAGGAGCTCCATGGAATTGGTTTTGTTTCACCAATGAGATGATTTGAGGCTCGACTTCAAACTCATTCCAGTTCGTAAATGGAACTTGAATTGCGGATCGGTTCTGAAAATTTTGAGTAGGTGCATCGAAATCAGCTATGTGATTGTTCCTGACTTGTCTTCGGTGTTGATTTGCTGGATGAACAGGGCGGTTAACGCGTCTATTCGGCTGCATCCCCTAGTGGTCACCATCGGCTGCATTGATAGGTGCATCAAAGTCTTCACGTCCTTCTCTCTCGTGGTTTTGATGGTTTCTTGGAGGAACTTCATCCTCTTCTCCATCTTGTCGAGCATGATCACCTTCTCTGTGATCGTTCTCTTCATTTTCTCCATGTTCGGACCTGTCTTGGTCCATTTTTAAAGCTCGGTTAACAGGATCTCCAGGCTGGTCGTCGTTGGGCATTCCTTGCGTTCGTCTAAGTCTTCGAAGTTCTCTTTTGTGTCTGTCTATCTCGTCTAGAATTGGAATGTTTTCTACAGGTCTGCGCCTGGTATTCATGCAATTCAGAGAAAAACAAAAAAAGGGAAAGATAATTCAGCAAACTTTAAGAAAAAACTAGAGATGAGGTGTCTAGAACAGAAATTAGAACAAAAAAAATAACAAAAGGCAGCGAAACAAATCCCGGGCAACGGCGCCAAAAACTTGATGCGTGTCAACTGCGTGAAGGAACAGGTTTTACCCTTAACAAAAACAAATGAAAGCCACAAGTGCACAGCTAATCAGTTGTAGTATTTAGGGATCGAATCCACAGAGATTTGTGTGCCTGGTATTCTTCTACGATTTCTAACTTTATGTCTAGACTAGATTGGTTTTAGAGGTCGGTTGTTTGTCACAGATTAAATTAACACAAAAGAAAGAAAATAAATCTATCCTAATGAACAAGTAGGAAAATCGAATGGAAAGCAAATAAAGCAAGCAAAATATCCAACTAAAGCAATTGAAATGCAGATCTAAATAAGCAAGTAAAAATCGATTGGTTTGTAAACTATGGCTAAAAACGCTGAGTTTTCGAGAACTCTACAGGGATCATAATCGGTTTTAACACTAGGGATGATAGATTGGGATTGACGGATATTGAAATATAGGGTTCTAGAGCTAGAGTACGGTGGTATGATTACGTCACTGTCGTGATCATAACCAACTGTTTTTCGCAACCCTGACCAGTAGGTTTCCACTCTGGCCCTGGAAGAGAGAGAACGCAAGAGCTGCACAAGACTCGTCAGTACTCACGATATCGCCGCAGGTAGGTTTCCACTCCTACGGAAAAATCACCTGTTTCATTCTAGGTCTGATACTTAATGAAAACTTTCGCAATACTAACTATCTAGATCAGATACTAGGTGATCAATCAAGCATACATGCAATAAGAATGAGAATAAACAGAGAACAAAGTTAAAATCCCAGATCTATAAACCTAGATGTCTTAATCGATTATGAGAGCCCCTTTCGCGAACCCTAAGCCCAACTCGGGATCTACTCATACATGGCTGAGGTCGACATCATCATTGGTTTTAATAAAAGTAATCAAAAACTGTAAAGAAAAGAGATGAAAGAAAGCTTCTCTATTGAAGAACTCCGACTGGAACAATCTTCTATAAAAATCGCATAAAACGGCTAAAGGAAAAGGGTTTCTGTAAAAGTATGATGGTTCTCTTAAAAACGACCTAAATGACAAGTATTTATAGTCTTCAATACTTCATGGTCTCTAGGGTTCCGGAATTGAGGCTGAGAAATGACTTTGGGCTTCAGAAATATGGGCTTTAATTCGGAGTTGGCCGGCCGCGGTCGGGAGTGACGTGACTGAAAGAGATAGGTGGTTGGCTGCGGTCGGGTAGCTTGTGACTGCGGGGAATGGGCTGGTGGTCGCGGTCGCGTGACTGGCTGGCCGTCTTCGAGTGGCTCCGGGGCTAATGGAATATCTTGGTATCCAACCGTTGGAATGTCTCCACACCAAGTGCATTTGAAAGCTGGTTGATTCTTCTATAAGTTGTACAATTTTGAGGGTAATCGGACGGTGAGAAGGTCTTCGTCTCTCCATGAGAGTTCTGCCGGTCTGCATTTATCCAAAAGAGTCTTTTTGTTGCAATTTCTGTCTCTTTATCCCAAATTACCTGAAAAGTCTTTTAAAATCCGAAAACGTAGAAATCATTTGAATACATTTGAAAATGGAGTAAAAACACCTGTAAAAGACATTAAAGTGATCCATAAAAATGGTCAAAATTCGATGTTATCACCATTCTATCCTATATATCTCATTATTTTTTTGAGCCGAGATTTTTTTTTTTTTATTGTGATGCATTCCTTTGCCAATCTCTCTCTTTCAAAGATCCCTTTTAATTGTCGATCTTATTCAGCATACTAAATCTCGAATCTTTCATTCGTGGCTCCAATCTCAAAGCTCTCGTTCGCGGTTTCGATCACAAATTTTTGGTTAGTGATTTCGATTTCGATTTTGAAGACCCTGTTTGGGATTCTGTTAGGATAAACCAGAGTTATGATTAGACCGGATTGATTCAGGTTTATGTTTGTTCATATATAAGCCATATTGTAACAACATTGGAGAATAATTAATAACAGAATCTCTTTTCCCATCATCTTCTTCCTCTCGGTTCCACTTAACTAACATGGTATCAGAGACATTTGAGTCTCAAAACTCAACTGATCTACTTGATTTTCTTGTTTTTCTGCTCATTTTGACCTCTGTTGATTGTTGATTCTCTCGATTAATCATTTCTTTTCGATTTTGCTGATTATTTTTTGGTCATTCTACCAAGATTCGCTAATATATGGGATATAGATACTTTCTAACTATTGTGGATGATCACACCAGTCACATGGATATACCTATTGTGAACAAAGGATGAAGTCTTTCTAACTATATATGGACTCAGGCATGGTTCAGGCTCGAGACAAGGAGCCAAACAATACCATCCATGATTCTCTCTCCCGAAATGTTGACTTGGAGATGCAGCTTGACTGAGTGTTTGTTTTTCATTCGTTTCTAGTTTTTTATATGACTAAGTGTTTGTTAGTCTTTTTTGGCAACTTATGACTAGCAAACCTTTCGGTTCATGTTTTTGGATGTTAATTTTTGTTTGTAAAATATTTCTATATATTTTATTTTGCTATTTCACTTTCTGCTTTTATTTTTATTTTATTCTTTTTACAATTTTAAAATATATAATGAATTAATAATAATAAAAAATAGACATAAACAATAACTATATAGCCAAGGAAGATTGTGGCTAATAGCCATGTGATCATTGTGGCTTTTCGTGGCTATAAGAGTCAGGAAAAAACAGTGGCTAAATTGTGGCAAATTAGCCAGGACTGTCGTCGTGTCTAAATGTGGCAGCGTAGCTACGGTTAGCCACGAATATCAATTAGCCATGATGTTATAGCCAGAATTTTTTTTCGTGGCAATCTGTGGCTAATTGCTATATAACCACGGATTTGAAGCAATAGCTACGGTTATTTCTCTGGCTATAAGTCTGATTTCTACTAGTGTTTCCAGACTTTCCAAAGATGGTTGAAACTCAATACAAAGCAATGGTCAAAGGAGTAAGGTCTGATAATGCAACGGAGCTGAAATTTGTTGATTTATTCAAGTTCAAAGGCATCATGGCTTATCATTCATGTCCTGAAACACCTGAACATAACTCAGTAGTGGAGAGAAAAAATCAACACATTCTCAATGTTGCCCGATCACTGATGTTTCAATCACAAGTTGCTCTTAAATACTGGGGTGACAGTGTTCTTACTGCAGTTTTCCTCATAAATAGATTGCCTACTCCACTATTACTGTAGAGCCCGTATGAAGTGTTGACTTCTAAGTGACCAGAGTATAATTGTCTTCGAGTGTTTGGTTGTTTGGCTTATTGCTCCGCTTCTTCAAAGGGTCGCCATAAGTCTCAAACCTCGCTCACATCCTTGTATATTCACTTGGCTCTCAGAACTCTAGGGTAGCTAGTGAAATTCCTGTAGTTGAGAGTGAAAAATCTCTTGTAGTTGTGAATGATGACACCCGTAATATTTCGGTTCTTAATGATTCTCCTAGTATTGATCAGACTAATTCCAAAAGACATTCAAAGTCTCCGGCTTACTTACAAGATTACTATTGTAATGTAACCAAGGCTGAGATTCCTTATCCTACTGCTTGTTTTCTCTCGTATGATCAACTCTCTGCTGGGTATAAAGATAACATCTGTGCTGAATCTGCATCCCGAATCAAAACCTTCACTCAAGCCAAGAAGTTTAATGAATGGCTTAGAGCTATGAATGAAGAACTCATTGCTTTGGAGAATACTCATACTTGGGACATTGTGTCTTTACCTTCGGAAAAACATGTTATAGGATGCAAATGGGTCTACAAAAATCAAGTTGAATGCTGATAGCTAGGAGTTTGGAACGATACAAGCTTGTTTGGTTGCTAAAAGGCCATGCTAAATAGGAAGGCGTATATTTTGTTGACACCTTCTCTCTAGTGAAATTACAACTTGATAGACTCCTGATCGTGATGAATGAGTCCTGCCCCTTGATGCTCTTCGTGTGGTTGAATTGGTGATGCGGAAGTGATGATTTGGTTTGGTGAATGATCTGAACGATGGGGGTGAAGTGAAACTTCTAAGGATTGCGGATGTTCCTTAGACTTTCGATGCTTAATTCTTCTAGGATATTACACACCATGAGAAGAATCAAGTTGAATAGATATTACACACTATTCGGATCAAACAACTAGAGAGAGTTTTAGAAATAAGAAGTTTGATGAAAATAGAATGAAGAGTCAAGTACAGAATATAAAGAGAAGGGGGAAGAAGGAGAAGAGTCATTTCGGTCAGGCATAGAATTTAAGAGACATGCCTCGAAAATTCATGCACATAAAGACCAAATTTGAATAGAAAGAAGATAGAAATAACACTAAGGAAATTCAAATTGAAACAAGAAGAGAAGAGGGCCGAATGATGACAATGGGCTGAGGTAAGAAGTATGTGGCCAAGCCTCGTTAAAAACCTCTCTTGGAAAACCCATTGGGACAAAACCAAGAGGAGGGAAAAAGAGCACAAGTCCACACACCTCCATTGTCATCGCTTAGACGGCTTGAATCACAACCAATGTGGCTGGACAAGCTTCACTTCTAAGGCTGGCCTGAATGGTAAGTAGATGGTTGTTGATGACTTTATTGAACTCTTTTGCTCTAGACCTTGTCATGGGACCATTGGGGACGATCAATGCTTCATCATCTTCAGCTCCAAGCTCCACGGGTTCAAGCTGCGGTTTAGTTCCATGCTCCAAGCTCTCCATGCTTTCCATGCTCACATCAGGCTCTCCCACTTGAAAAGGATTTGTCCTCAAATCCAACTCATCTGCAATAAAAGGAACAAGATCAATAATGTTGAAAGTATTACTCACGTTATACTTACCTTGCAAATCCAGTATGTAGGCGTTATTGTTGATCCTTTGAAGCACTTTAAAAGGTCCATCCATTCTTGGCATTAGTTTAGACTTTCTTTCATTGGGAAAACGGTCTTTCCGGAGATGAATCCAAACTAAGTCTCCTTCCTCGAAGATAAGTTCCTTGCGGCCCTTGTTAGCATACTTGGCATATTGTTTTGTCTTGTCCTCTATATTCTTCCTTGCCGCCTCATGGATTCGCTGAACCAACTATGCTTTCTTTTTTCCATCTGTACTACTCCTTTCACTCAGAGGCAAAGGCATCAAATCCAAAGGAGTGGTGGGATTAAACCCATAAACAATTTGAAATGGTGAAAATTTAGAAGTAGAATGTATGGAATGATTATAAGCGAATTCTACATGTGGTAAACAATCTTCCCAAGCCTTTAGGTTCTTCTTGATCAACACACGCAAAAGTGTGGATAGGGTTCTATTAACTATCTCGGTTTGACCATCAGTTTGGGGGTGGCAAGTAGTGGAGAATAACAACTTAGTTCCTAGCTTAGACCAAAGCGTTTTCCAAAAATAGCTAAGAAACTTGGTGTCTCTATCAGATACGATGGTCCTAGGCATGCCATGTAGACGTATAACTTCCCTAAAGAACAGTTCGGCTACATGCTTAGCATCATCGGTTTTATGACATGGAATGAAATGCGCCATCTTAGAGAATCTATCCACCACCACAAAGATTGAATCCTTACCCGTTCTAGTTCTAGGCAATCCTACTACAAAGTCCATTGAAATGTCATTCCAAGGATGCAAAGGAATAGGGAGAGGAGTATACAAACCGTGGGGTTGCGACTTAGCTTTCGCTTGTTTACAAGTTGAACATTTCTCACACATTTTCTCAACATCTCGCCTCATATGTGGCCAATGAAAGTGATCTTGCATGACTTGTAAAGTTTTAGACACACCAAAGTGTCCCATTAATCCTCCACCGTGTGCTTCCCTTAGAAACAAATCTCTCAAAGACGAGTTAGGAACACACAAACGGTTATCATAGAACAAGTATCCTTCATGCCTATAATATTTCCCAAATGCAAATCTCTCACAAGCAGCAAATATTTTTCCAAAATCAGAATCATTCTCATAGAGAGTTTTAATGTGTTCAAAACCAAGTAACTTGGCATCCAAAGATGAAAGTAACACATACCTCCGGGACAATGCGTCGGCCACGACATTGTCCTTACCTTTTTTGTATTTGATGACATAGGGAAATGTCTCAATGAACTCTACCCACCGAGCATGCCTCTTGTTAAGCTTTTGTTGTCCCTTGAGATGTTTTAGAGACTCATGGTCGGTGTGGATCACGAACTCCTTTGGCCAGAGATAGTGTTGCCACGTTTGTAAAGCCCTCACCAAAGCGTAGATTTCCTTGTCGTAGGTTGGATAGTTAAGTGTCGCTCCTCCTAGCTTTTCACTGAAATAAGCTATAGGCTTCTGGTCCTGCATCAACACAGCACCAATACCAACACCCGATGCATCACATTCGATTTCAAAAGTTTTAACAAAATCAGGTAGGGAAAGGATAGGAGCCTGAGTAAGTTTCTCTTTCAAGGTTTGAAATGCTTCTTCTTGAGCCGTTTCCCACTTAAATCCAACGTCCTTCTTGATAACTTCAGTAAGCGGAGCAGCCAAGGCGCTAAAGTCCTTAACGAATCTTCGGTAAAATCCCGCAAGTCCATGAAAGCTCCTCACTTCTCCTACGGAGGTTGGACTAGGCCATTCTTTAATTGCTTTTACCTTCTCTTCATCCACTTTAACACCATCTGCACTCACAAAAAAACCTAGGAAGACCAAGTTATCCGTTCCAAAAGTACACTTGTTCATGTTGGCATAGAGTTTCTCCGTTCTAAGCACATCTAACACCTTACGCAAATGCTGAACATGATCTTCTAAGTTTTTGCTATAAACTAAGATGTCATCAAAGTAAACAACCACAAAATGCCCTATGTATGCTTTAAGAACATGGTTCATTAATCGCATGAATGTACTAGGTGCATTTGTAAGCCCGAATGGCATCACTAACCATTCATACAACCCTTGCTTAGTTTTAAATGCGGTTTTCCACTCATCCCCTTCCTTCATCCTAATCTGATGATACCCGCTTTTTAAGTCAACCTTAGAAAAGATGCAAGACCCATGTAACTCATCTAGCATATCATCTAATCTAGGTATGGGATGGCGATACTTAACCGTTATATTATTGATGGCTCTGCAATCGACGCACATCCTCCAGCTTCCGTCCTTTTTAGGTACTAGTAGTACGGGCACAGCACATGGACTCATGCTTTCACGGATGTGTCCTTTCTTCATGAGTTCCGTGACTTGCTTTTCTAGTTCCTTAGTCTCCACGGGATTAGTTCTATAAGCTGGTTTGTTTGGCAATGAGGCTCCCGGGATAAAATCGATTTGATGTTCTATGCCTCTAATGGGTGGTAATCCCTCCGGATTCTCCTCAGGAAACACATCCCTATATTCCTGTAATACATGTTTAAGAGTGCTAGGGATTTCCTGCTCAGGGTTAGTGATACTCATAAGCGTTTCTTTATAAACAAAAAGTAAGTTCGGTTTATGGAGATCACTTCCCTTTGGGATATTTGGCACAATAGCAAGGTTAGATGGTTTGATAGCTTTCTTTCTACCCATCTTCATGACCAACTGATCCTGGTAAACCTCATGAGGGGTCATAGGTAGCAACACGGTTTTTCTTCCTTTGAACTCAAACTTATGCCGATTCGTGAAACCATCATGCATAACCTGCCTATCCGATTGCCATGGTCTTCCCAACAGTATATGGCTAGCTTCCATTGGTAAAATATCACATAAGACCTCATCCTCATATTTTCCAATTGATAGAGGTACCTTGACTTGATTATCCACAGCCATTTCGCCATTTTCATTCAGCCACTGCAGCTTGTATGGTTTCGGATGCTTGATTACTTGCAACCCAAGTCTCGCAACCATAGTCTCACTAGCAACGTTTGTACAGCTTCCACCGTCAATGATCACGCTACAAATCTGATCCTTAACCAGACACCTTGTATGGAACAAGTTCTCTCTTTGTTCTTGCTCATCAGATTTCGTGATGACACTCAAAGCTCTCATGGCGACTCCCACCATCATTTGTCCTTTAGCGGCTGATTCATACTCTTCCTCCGATGATTCATCCTCAAGTTGTCTTTCCTTAGGCTTCTCATCTTCAGATTCAACTTCCCCATTTGCCATGATGATCATAACCCTCTTGTTGGAGCATTCACTAGCATAATGTCCAATGCCGTGACACTTAAAGCACTTAATGTCTCTTGTCCTTGGTGTAACGTTAGTACTTTTTCCTTTAAGATCCACACTCTCAACCTTGGGCTTGACAAACGGCTTGTAATCTCTTGAAGTTCCAGACTTCACTTCTCGGTGATAGCTAGATTTTTCCGGAACAAAACTCGACTTGGAGCTTCTCCTTTTAAGTTGTTTTTCGAACATAATTGCCTTGTGCATCATTTCCTCTAGCTCCTCATAATTTTGAACCTCCAATTTGTCAGCAATATCTCGGTTTAATCCTCCCATGAATCTAGACATGGCGGCTTCTGGATCTTCTTGAATATCAGCTCTTATCAACAAAGTTTCCATCTCCTTGAAATACTCTTCAACGGTCCTATTGCCTTGTACCAAGTTTCTCAGCCGATGGTGTAGCTCTCTATGATAGTGACTTGGCACGAATCTTTTCCTCATAAGATGCTTCATCTGATTCCAAGTCTCTACTGGAAAATCTCCTACACGCTTCCTAGTGAGAGTTAGCTGATCCCACCAACTTAGTGCATACCCGGTGAACTCGGTAGGTGCAACTTTGACTTTGTTCTCTTCAGTGTACTCATGACAATGAAGACGAGTTCCATCTTCTTTTCCCATTCAAGATACTCCTCAGGGTCGTTGCTGCCTTGGAAAGAAGGAATACGAACTTTCACTCCAGCTAGATTATCCCTAGGAATCACTCGCTCATCTCTAGCACTTCTTCTTCGTCGGTGACTACTTGTCTTAGAAGAATGACTGTAGTAGTCGGAGTGATGGCTAGCATCTGCTTGACTTTGCTTATCACGTTCCTTACGTGCTCTTCTCGAATTTTCCTGATCAAGTTTAAAGGCCTCTAACTGCTGAGCCACTAATCTGGCTACCTCGGTTGCGATAGTCTCATTCATTTGCTTTTGGTTGATGCTATTGCTTCCTCTTTCATCTTCTTCCAATGGTGGCGTTACCATCCTGAAAATCAACACAAAAGAACCCCAGTCAAGTGTTCTTTGGAAGAAATCGCAACACAATAGATCAAACAAAAGAATAACTCTTCAACTACCACAAGAACCTACTAGCGACTGTTCAGAGAAATCGACTCGGGAAAAATATCAAAACACATCCAAAAATTCCAATTTCAATTTTAACAGAAACTAGACTCAATCTAGGTTCGAACACAACTGGTTTCACGATTTTTGGATCAGTATTCGATTTTAAACAATTCTAACAACCTGGTGCTCGGAAACAGATAATAACACAGTTTTCTCAAAAACGTTTTGATTGATAATGAAAAGTCACAAACGAAATCTTTTTGATTCAGATCGACACAACCTGCACGAAGCAGCTCTGATACCACCTGATAGACTCCTGATCGTGATGAATGAGTCCTGCCCCTTGATGCTCTTCGTGTGGTTGAATTGGTGATGCGGAAGTGATGATTTGGTTTGGTGAATGATCTGAACGATGGGGGTGAAGTGAAACTTCTAAGGATTGCGGATGTTCCTTAGACTTTCGATGCTTAATTCTTCTAGGATATTACACACCAGAGAGATCAGTGATAGATATTACACACTATTCGGATC